>NC_141139.1:48309954-48464676 GCF_053477565.2 Lygodium microphyllum
ATGAGTTGTGATCGCACTAGATAGTCAAAGAGTGTCTCTACTGGGAAGTAAACTACAAGTGATCGACTAATTTGGTCAATTCTTGGGCTTATTAGGGTACATTTTGGTGTTGGCCAACTTTATGGTCACACTTGTAGTTCTGCGATCCAAGCTAGGTTCACCTAGTAATTAGTTCATGACCTTTGATATATTTGGGGGGTCTAGAGGGTCCCTAAAAATGTGTTTTGGTTTAGGTAGTCTTCCAATTTGGACGTCCAAGTTGTAGGTCTTTGATTGTCTAAGTCCCAGACTTGGCCATCCGAGTGGTGAATTTGGCTTGTTCGAATGGTCAGGTCCGCAAATTGGAAATGGATGCCCATTTAAGTCTGAGAAGGTGTATCCGAGTGGGCAGTTCAGTTGTTTGAGCATCTTAGTGAGATTGTTTGAGGGCCATCCGAGTGCCCAAGTGAGAATGTCTGAGTCCGAGTGGGAGTCATTTGAGAGGATGAAAGCGATTCAGCCGTTTGAGAGGGGCCAGAGTCGAGGTCGGTCATTCAAGGCTTGGGGCATTGTTTGAGCGGTGGAAAAACATGCCAAATGGAAAAAATTGATGGCAAATGATTCTTTAAATCACATATGCATCTTGCTATGATCCTGCCCTTATTCCTCAATCAGCAAGGAAGGTTTTGAGCATGCCTAGAATCACCAAGAGTAATGACATACATATTTTTGCTGCCATTGCTCTCTTGACATATTGCCTTCTCTTGACCTACTACTCTCTCTTTTTCAATCTCTCACAAGCTCAGATGAGCTCTTCCCCCCCTTTTCTCTTCTTTTAATACTCTCTCTTTCTTCCCTTAACTCTCTGTTCTCCTTCTAAAGTATTCAAAATCTTATTTATTTGCTTTCCCTGCTTCTTGGTTGTTACAAAAACTTATCTTTTCTTTCTTTTTCCTAGTTTTCTCAACCTTACTGAATTCTACTAATGAAAAATGTCCTACCATTAATCTAGCTAACCTTTCTAAATCTTCCAAATCCTAAACTATCTGACAAAGGAGATCAAATACTTGTCGACTCCCTCACTTTCTACCTAAACCAAACATTGTTTCAAAGATGAACTCCTACTTCGTTGCTCGATTTGGAGCGTGTAAGCACTCAAGCTTGAATTTTTGGGTCTCGGTCAATGGAACCAAAATGTCATCGCTATCACTAGCAACCGCCGAGACCCTACGAACAACTTACCAAGTTAAGCGTTTCAAGAAAGTGGCAATGGCTATCTCTCACATAGCCGTGCACACTCTCACACAAGGATGTAGTGAGCTTACCATTGAATTTGATCATTGTAGTCCTCTTCCTTGAATCCTTCAATAGCTCGATGATTCAAGGCCCTCCAACCTCCATAGCTGCGTGCGAGAGAAAAGAGAAGAGAAGAAGGAGAATAAGAAAAGAGGAGAAGAAGGAAGAGAATCACACACACCCACATCCTCCTTCTCTCCCTCTCTTATGCACAAGAAGAAAGCAAAAACAAGAACATTAAGAGAGCTAGTTTGCACACATACCAAGAATGAGCTTATCCATTTACTTTTTTTTTTAATACATGTCCTTCTCCCCTTGGGAACTCAATCCATTTCCATGATTGGCCATCTGGCCTTGGTCCTCTTTTTCACTCTCTTCCTATTCTTTCCTATTCTCATGGCTCCTTTATGTGCGTCTTTTCATTTACAACTTGCATAAGAGGGAGCTAGACACTCTTTTACAAAGGGTTAGAATGTGCTTTATCTCTTGTGTGCTCTATTCTTGATTTTAAAAAATTTTCCGCACATCTTGGTCTTCTTTTTCCATCATGCTATCTTTTGGTGCTCCTTTTTAAGCCTTCCTTGTGCATTGTGTTGTTTTGAGGGTTAACATTATTTAATCATCAAATTGTTTTTTTTTGGTATATTTTGAAAGTTATTAAATTTATTTTCCTTTTAGATGGGTCAAAGGATGAAGAAGAGTTATATGGTATTGAGTGCTTCATAACAAGTCAGAATTTATGTAGAGATAGAAGATGTATTGAAAATTCACGATCAATAGATTGAGGAAATTTATTTTTTGATTTTAATATGTATTTTTGATTCACTAACATTGTATACTTTTTTTTTAATTTTCTTATTTTCAAAAATCTAATTAAAAATTTTAATAATTTTTTAAAAACTAGAATCTAAGTCCATTGCTTATAAAGACCATTCACTTGGCCTCATTTTCATTTTCTAACTCTCAAACCACTTCTCCTCTCTTCCAAGTACCCTTGCACTTGCCTCCTATACGCCTCCTCCCATGATGGATCACACTTTTGCTAGCTTCATTTAATTCCTTCAAGGCACAAACTTTGCTAGGAGATCAGACCTCAACTACGTCTTTTGTCTCAATATCAAATATTATGATACAATATTGTGGCATGGTCCGAGCCTATAGTACCGTATCAAGTACTTGAATACATACCTTTGAGAGTTCACCATTGGCTTCAAGGATTCCATTGAGGAATTGGTGCCCTGGAATCTTTTGAAGTACATCAATGGTACATCAATTTCGTTACTCAATGAAGGTGAATATCCCCCTAGATCGTAGTGAGTGTGTTGAAGAGCACATGGGAGACTTATGGAAAGATATCCTTGACCCAAATACTTCATCATTGGACAATGCCAAAGAGGAAGATAAGGTTGCAAAAGAGATAAAAGCTCTAGACCTTATGGTCAATATAGTTGTTGTGGACAACACCATGGAGAATGGCTCAGGTGAGCAAGAGGACACACCATCTACCATCATGTAGACAGTCACATAGATAGCATGAGTGAAGTCTTCATTGATGACAAATAATTTGTGTTTCTCCACAATGTGAAGTATGCTTTTGGAGCAAGGGAGGATGATGTATTGTTAATGCTAGCAATCACAAATGAATTTCCTCTCATGTCAGATGATCTACATGTGGAGTACCACAATTTGAAGCTTGAAGACATACAACGTGCACTCATGGCTCTTGGAGATGCCATTGACTTGGCAGAGCATGCTATACTTGGCACCCAATAGTTTGAAGCAATGCAAGCTAGATTTGGTACACAGATCGGATGCCGTAAGTGCGCATAGTGAGTGTCAGAAGGTCCCCAAGAACAAAAGAACTCTACTTTTTGCACACAAATCAATGTAAAAAGCTTGCACGACATGAACAAGAGACCAATTGGGTGCAATCTCCCCCCATACCTTGTGTGAGTGCTCCACAGAGCATGTATTTCATGTATTATTCATCTTCAAGCTCAAATAATAGCCCAAACTACAAAATAGCACGCTTTAGCTTTTGAGTTTGCTTTTGTGCCAATAAAGAATTAAAGCTAATGGGCACCCAAGAAGTCAGGCGTACCCAAATACAATGTCCAATACAAATATCTAAATTGTGCGCCCATGCGCATACAAAAATAATAAATAAATATCAAGCGCTTTAATAAATAAGCACGACAAAATATAGGCGCCATGCTTAAGATACACGCCCATCAAAATATTGACGATAACTTTGAATACACACTATCCTCCAATGCTTTCCACTGCCACCGCTGCTTGCTCTACACATCAACTGAAGCATTCACAATTGTTAGAAAAATAATACAATTAAAATGACAAAAGTGAATACCTAGCAGTCTTCAACTACATAAATAAATTGGTTAGAAATCAATCCTAACCTTAATTTATCACGAGTGCGCACTCTAAACTCATAAACGTTTATTAATTTAAATATGTATTTTGTGGAATCACCCGCTATGGAATCACCCATGTACACATAAAATTAACAAAACGCCCGAAAAGGATAGGCATCCCCATCGACTTCTCGCACAAAGAATCCACTTTGTGTATGAGCCCCGATAATAAAATTTTATGGAATCCATCGCAAAACCTCACGGAATCCATCATGGCACGGAATCCACCGTGGAATATGCCTCTTGGCATCATACCCCCGGGGTGGGATAGCAATTGTCCTCAATTGCTATTAGCTCAATGTGGAGCTAATAGAGTGGAAAAATCATTTAGGTCTCTAGCGTGCATCCATTGGGCCTCTTCAACAGGATGGTTTTTAAACTTGACCAAATATTTAGAATATCTACGGCCAGTTCTAGTGGTCATAAAGTCAATATCTATAATAGTTTCAGGCTCAAGGATTTCAGTCTCATCATCTAATAAAGGAGGGTTTTCATAGACAGGGTGTACAAGTAATTGGCCTCTAAAGGGTCATAATAAACTAATATGGAAGGTGTGGTGAATTTTCCAATGTTGTGGTAGTTCTAGTTTAAATGCATTGTCATTGATTTTGTGTATAATCTTGAATGGTCCATAGAATCTGGGTGCTAATTTCACAACTGGGTATTTATCTACACTTTGTAATCTACGTTTTTCTATGCGTAACCAAACATAATCATCAACTTTAAAATTCATAGCCTGTCTTTTCTTATTTGCTTGTTTTGTATATGATTGCTGGGCTTTGGAAATCATATCTTTAACTTCATAAAAAATAGTGGCATGCATGTTAGCAATATCATCAACAGTTTGAATTTTGTTTGATAATGATGTAATAGGTGTAGACAATCTATATCCATAAATTACTTCAAATGGTGCTTTCTTTGTAGCTGTGTGTGGTGTATTATTATATGCAAACTGAAGTAAATGTAGATGTGTATCCCATGTGTGTGGTTTTGAAATAGTGTAAGCACGTAAAAGATCTAAAATAGTACTGTTAGTAGCTTCTGTTTGACTGTTTGTTTCAGGACGAAATGCAGATGAAAAATCAATCTTTGTTTCTAAGTTAGCAAACAAAGTAATCCAAAAATTATTACAAAATCTAGAATCACAATCAGAAATAATAACTTTTGGTAAACCATGGTTAGTGAAAACAATTTTAAAAAACAATTGAGCAGCTTGAGATGCAGTTAAATTTTTCTTGCATGGAATAAAATATGATTATTTGCTAAACCTGTCTACAACAGTTCAAATCATATCATGGTTAGCTTTAGTGTTAGGTAAACTAGTGATAAAATCCATTGAAATTTGTTCCCATGGTCGTGATGGAATAGATAATGGCATTAGTAAACCATATTGTTTACCATGGTGTCTTTTAACTCGTTGACAAACTAAACATTTAGATACAAAGCTAGATACATCAGTGTCCATATGTGGCCAATAAAAATCTTCAGTCAATGTATGCAAAGTAGATATAATATCTCTATGACCTTGATATGGAGGACAATGAATCTCATTCAAAACAAATGATCTAAATGGAACAGTCACACATAATCTTTTTTCATAAAACATGAATCCATTATTGTAAGACAATGAATCAATAGGAATCCAATTATTTGCAACTAGTTTATTCCAATCAGCTTGAAAAGTAAGATCCTGATGATAAGTATCTTTCATAGGGATAAGGGAATCAAATGATATCACAGAAATATTATGAATTGTCGGTCTTCTACTCAAAGCGTCAGCTACAACATTCTCTTTTCCTGGTTGATATTGCATAAGGGGATGAAAACTTTGAATAAAAGCTGCCCATTTAATGTGTCGGTCAGATATTTGGGGTTGACTAAGGAGATGTCTAATGCTTTGTTGGTCAGTTTTGATCATAAACTCAGATCCCATTAAATAATGTTTTTATTGACGTAAGGCTTGTACTACAACTAGCAATTCTTTATCATATGTAGAATATTTAAGTTTAGATGGTTTGAGTTTACAGCTAGAGTAGGCTATGGGATGATTATCTTGCATAAGGACGGCTCCTATTCTAGATCCACTAGCGTTAGTAACTACTAAGAAGAATGGTCAATTGAAATCAGGTAGTTGTAATACAGGGCATGGGTTAATGCATGTTTCAATAAATCAAATGATTTTTGTTGATTATCAGACCAGTGATACACAATACCCTTCTTTAAAAGTATCGTCAAAGGTAATACAAGTAATGGAAAGAATGTAATTCATGCACATTTTTGGGTATGGGCCAATTTAAAATTGCTTCTATCTTTTTAGAGTCGACTTTGATACCTTCTGATGAAACAATATGTTCTAGATATTCAATTTCTACTAGGAAGAATTCACTCTTTTTGGGATTAGCATATAATTGATTGTCTTTTAACAACTTAAAAACTAAAGATAAATGTTCATAATGCTCATTCTCATTTTTACTGAATACTAATATATCATCAAAGAATACTATGACACAATGCTGATGTTTCAAAAATATGCAATTCATCATACGACTAAATGTAGCTGGTGCATTAGTTAGACCAAAAGGCATAACTAGAAATTCATAGTGTCCAAATTGTGTTCTAAATGTAGTTTTGAATATATTAGATTTATCCTATCTTACTTGATGATAACCAGATTTAAGATCTATCTTATTGAATATGGCAGATCCTTGTAGTTTATCCATAAGATCATCTACCCTAGGAATTGGATATCTATTCTTAACAGTAATTTTATTTAGGGCACGATAATCAATGCACATGCAATAAGTATTATTATTCTTCTTCACTAATAAGACAGGTGCACTAAATGGAGAACTACTAGGTCTAATTAATCCTCTGTTAAGTAATTCCTCTATTTGATTTTGAATTTCTTTCTATTCAATTTGGTTATGTCTATATGGTGCTTTATATGGTGGTTGTGCTCTAGGAATTAAATCTATTTTGTGATCTTCAGGACGTGAAGGTGGTAGTCTAGGTGGTAAATCATCAGCAAAACAATCTTGAAATTGGGCAAGAAATTGTGTATGCCTAGGATGCATTTGTTTTTCTTTAGCTTGAGGTTCATTCACCCATATTAAATAAGATTTGCTACTTTACGTAATGCACGTTTAGCCTGAGTATGAGTAAGCAGTGGAAAATTATTGGAGGCGGGCATACCATGCAATGTGATTTGTTTTCCTTGAAAATAAATTTTAATTGAATGCGTAGAATAATCTATGTCAGGATTATATTGATGACGCCAAGGCATTCCTAAGATAATGTCACTAGACTGCAAATGTATAACTAGGAAATTTCTTCGTTCAGTATATTCACCAATTTTAATTTCTAAATTATGCACTTCTTGTGTTCCATTATATCTCGTGCCTAGGAATGCAACTTTAATGTGATAATGTGTAGAAAAAGTTTGTAAATTCAATTCTTTGACTAACTTTGCAGAAATAAAGTCATGTGTGCTACCATCATCATGTAAAATAATCTTTTCTTTACCATGCACAAAACATTTCATTGTTAACAAGAATGGGGAGTTGGCATACCTGGCAAAGTATCCGAAGTAGTACCAATGTTGTCATCATCTTCCATAAAGTCCAGCATTTCCTCATGTTCTTCTTCTTCGATTGCTCCAAGATAATTGATATGGACAGGTGGCTTTTTCGATTGACAATTGGCTGCTAGATGTCCAGGTTGATGGCATTTGTAACAAACTATAGGTTTGGCTTTAGATACATTATTGGTAATGGCAGGAAGTTTAGGAATGTTGGGATTTGGTTGTGAGGATGACTTAGGGTTTGGATTGGTATTTGATGGCAAAGCAGGTGGTCGTGTCCAAGACTTACGGAATGAAGATGGAAGAAAACGACTTTGATTGAATCTTCGAAAATTTGAATTGAATTGTTTGGAACCATAGTTACCATTAGTTTGAAATTGTTGTGGTCGCTTGTCTCTTCCACGAATCTTATCTTCAGTGTCATGAGCCAAAGAAATTGCATCTTCAAGGGTTGTTGGCTTAAACATATTGACTTCAGCATAGAAATGTCCAAGTAGGCCAGACATAAACTTGCGTTTATGGGTTGCTTTAGGTACATCTTCGAGCATGCGTAGTTGCAGTAGGGCATTCCAAAAACGTTTAATGTATTGGGAAATAGGTTCGCGATCTCTTTGTTGTAGAAGATCCCATTGCTTAATGGCTTTTTCATGGAACTGAGGAGGAAGGAAATTCTGTAAAAACTTCTTTTGGAAAGTCTCCCAGGTAGTAGGACAATCAATGCTCTTGCGGACCATAGTCTATCATAAGGATGCTTGATCGACTAAATGGTTAGTGACACATTTAATTTTGTCTTTCTCAGCATATGTTTCTTCATGGAAGTAATCATCAAATTGACTAATAGATGCAAGTACAGTCTTTCCATCTCGTGATCCATTGAAAGTACGAAATTTGAAGTTTCTTTTACTTATCTTTATTTCTTTGCGGATGGATTGGGCTTCAAGCGTTGCATCGATGGTGTGCCGTATAAGATCTTCGGGTTGCGGTCCATCTTGGTCGGTGGTAGATCATTGCAAATTGGCCAATTGAACTTGCAAAGCTTGTCGGGCTCTTCGTTCTTCTTCAAGCTGCATCATAATCAAATCCAACTTTTGCTCCATCGTTGGTTCGGGTAAATCACCTTTAGCCATAAAATCGTCCATGTTTTGTTCAGTCATCCTGTAAAATCCAAAAAACTTCACACTCTTGAAATCTTATTAGCGGGATGAGCATAGCTCAAAGGCGGGTATACAAGGCTTATATATTTTGTTTGGCTTTTATGGTCTTTCTCGTTTGTGTATGCGGTATTCGTTGTCTCAACCGTCTTCGTAGAAACAACGTATAATCTGCGTATGACCTGCGTATGAACTTCTATTCTTGCTGAAACTGGTTCAGCAAGTCTACAGGTGTGAACAGGGTCTACTAGAGAGCAATAGACTAGTTCGTAAGCTTCTCCGTGTGAACTGCCTTTATGGGAGTTGTTGAATAAGTCTTTTATGGACCTCTGTGACTTAGGTGACTTGTAGAACTTGTAGAACTTGGAGCTTTAAGACTTAGGTAGCCAAGCTGAATTTCGTGTATTTGAGGACGTCCTCAACAGAATTGGCACTGTCCAAGACAGATTCTTGCCGCCGATTGATGAATTTCGTGGAGTAAGCTTTTTTAAAGCTTACTATTAAGCTTTTTAACCTTTGAGATAAAGCTTTTAAGCTTTTTGGCTATGGAGCTTACTGTATACAGACGACTTGATATAGGAGACATCCACGTGGTCCTCCGCCTCCACAAGTTGGTCCTTCGGAAATCAGAGGGTGTAGATGGGGGTTCTTGACTGCCAGAAACACACTAGTATTGACTGTTCGTGACAAAACTGATTGTAGAGCTCGATCGTTCCAAGAGCTCTGCCTTCATGTAAGATGGTAAGCGATTGGAAGCTCTCGATATCAGCTTCGCTCTGATATCACTGGTGCACAAATCGGATGCCGTAAGCGCGCGTAGTGAGCGTCAGAAGGTCCCCAAGAACAAAATAACTCTACTTTTTGCACACAAATCAATGTAAAAAGCTTGCACGACATGAACAAGAGACCAATTGGGTGCAATCTCCCCCCATGCCTTGTGTGAGTGCTCCACAAAGAATGTATTTCATATATTATTAATCTTCAAGCTCAAATAATAGTCCAAATTACAAAATAGCACGCTTTAGCTTTTGAGTTTTCTTTTGTGCCAATAAAGAATTAAAGCTAATGGGCGACCAAGAAATCAGGCGTACCCAAATACAATGTCCAATACAAATATCTAAATCGTGCGCCCATGCACATACAAAAATAATAAATAAATATCAAGCGCTTTAATAAATAAGCGCGAAAAAATATAGACGCCATGCTTAAGATACGCGCCCATCAAAATATTGACGATAACTTTGAATACATGCTATCCTCCAATGCTTTCCACTGCCACCGCTGCTTGCTCTACACATCAACTGAAGCATTCACAATTGTTAGAAAAATAATACAATTAAACCGACAAAAGTGAATACCTAGCAGTCTTCAGCTACATAAATAAATTGGTTAAAAATCAATCCTAACCTTAATTTATCACGAGTGTGCACTCTAAACTCATAAATGTTTATTAATTTAAATATGTATTTTGCGAAATCACGCGCTATGGAATTACCCATGTACACATAAAATTAACAAAATGCTCAAAAAGGATAGGCGTCCCCATCGACTTCTCGCACAAAGAATCCACTTTGTGTATGAGCCCCGGTGATAAAATTTTACGGAATCCACCGCAAAACCTCACGGAATCCACCGTGGCATGGAATCCACCATGGAATATGCCTCCTGGCATCAAGATTGGTGGTAGGACATTAGGGCCAAAAACGCTTCAAAAATGGCACTTGTAAGAAAGTGATTAAGTTGCTAATTAGTTGAGGTTTAGGAAGAATAAAACCTCTAAATTTGGTTGTCCAGATGTGATTAATGAGAGAATATTTGGTTCATTGAAGAGGTCGGCCATTAATTGCCCTCATCTTTTAATCCAGGTCAGGGGTCACCTTTTCGGCCGTTTATTGTCTTGGAACTTGAGAGATTTTGTATTTTCGAGATTTTCGTACGAACTTCGCATTTGTTTGCTCCCGCATTTTCTTTCTATACACTATTCTCTTTTACCATTCCTTTTGTTGCACTTGCTTCCTATCACTATGAGATTCTTGCTCGGTTCATTTGCTAGAATGTCTAGCAATACTACTTCAAATAACACAGGCGCAAGCACACGTAAATACAAGCTATCTATTCAGCTAGATCCGACTTACACATCTTGGAGAAGTATACATCATTGAGTATTGATAGATGAGATTGAAGCCAACAGGTTGCGAACACAAGGAATGAAGCATATAGATTTGTGGGTGGATGGAAATATCTATCCCAGGGATCCTTCACAGGTAAACCACCTCCTTTTTTGAATGTCCATGACTATATAAGATATGCTGGAGAAGGTTACAATGGAATGCTTGGCTACTGTATGAGGTTATACTCTGCATCTTACACATATATAGCTCAAATGCACGAAATGAAAAAAGCATAGAAACTACACAAACAAATATTTTAGAGTTGACAAGTCAGATTGATATTTTGAAAAATGTTAACAAGTCATTGCAGGATAAGCTAACACGCTTGAGAGAAACTCCAGTAGGATTTAGAGAGAGGAAGAGACCATTAAAAAATATAGCCAGCTTGTGTGAGAGAGCAAAGAAAAGGAGACTAAATCTTACAAAGAAATATGTCTCTAACATACTAGGCATAAATATCCGAGAGAATGAGGAAAGAATCAAACTTTTGAAGGAAACCATGAATAAGAAAGATATTTTGAGGATTCTTAAGTCACCAGAAAATGTGGATTTGAGAGGTCCAACTCTCAGAGAGTTAGTGAAGGATTTAAAAGGCACAGTGAAAGCAAATGAAATCGTAGAGACATGTGATACTGTGGGTATAAGTCGAAAAGGTTATCGTGCTATCTCTGGATTATGGTCTAAAAATCTTAAATGCAATAGGGTAACTATATTTGGATTGCCCCGAGCCCTTGCAGTTTCGACTGCAAGAATTTCCATGAATCGCAAGATTCCACATGTTTTTGGAGATTACATTCACATTGAAAGGTCTATGTCCTATGAAAAACAAAAAAAATAGGCAATTTTTGATTACAATGAGTTTAACAATATATGGGTTGATCTAAAAAAGGTGCAAATTGCAATGGTTCACATGTATAAAATCACAGTAGAAGAAAGTTATGGTGTTCTAAAGTTTGCCTTGAAGTTGGATGAAGCACATATTCAAAAGGGACAGAAGATGGAAAGAATTAGCATTTGCCTCATGAACATGGCATTGGACCATGGCAATGGTGAGGGCCAAGCTCCATTGCATAAGATCCAATCCGAGATGGAGATTTGGTGGATTGGTGCAGCCCAGGTACCAATTGAAAATCATCAAACGTTGAAATGGTTGTTCAACCATACAGGTATTCCAAATATCATTAAGTCTCAAAGTGAAGGCGAAATGTTGGTAGTTGATGGGGTTGGTAAATTTAATGTGGAATGGCATATGAGTGCTGATTTGAAAACTATCAAATGTATGCTTGGAATACGTAATGGTGCAAATGCAAAATATCCTTGCATTTATTGCATGGAAAGTATTGGATCCAAAGATTGGAGTAGTTTGCGACCAGTAAGAAGAGCCCCAAATAGAGACTCTATAGATTTGAGTAAATTTAAAAACATAGAAGACATCTGGGATCCCATTCTTTCCATCTCTCTTAAGAATGTTCATATTTGTACTTTGCATGCAGAGATTAGAATAATCGATAAGCTTCTCAGGTTGCATCTTGACTACGCATATTCCATTAAGGCATTATCTTTATCAGATGAGTGTATTGATAAATGCGAGGCATTGCTATCGAAAATGGGATTTCATAGGGGCCAAGTTCACTTGAGAAAGGATCCAATACTTTCAGGAAAAACAAGAGATATCTTGGCCGATGTCTCTATGGGAGGCTCAAAAGCTAGACGATTCTTAGGAAACCATTCAGGAAGGTAGGTGAATGTGGCTTGGGAGTGTTGGAGAGAGTTATGTGAGATCACAACAAATGTTGCAAGCACGCCGAGGCTTGTGTTTCTTAGAATGGAGGTTTGGATACACCTTGATGTTTTTCTGAAACTCCTCAGGCAACATAAGACAACATATACATATGCGGAAGAGTTCAAAAGATCAATCACAAAGCTTGTTCAGGCGATAAAAGAGGCATGGGGAGAAAAAGATATCACTTTTTATATGGTAAAGTAATAATTATTTAATATGGACTTATTTTGATAGGTTTTTCAATTGGTATAAAATTAGTGTTACTTTGTATTGCAGCATATTCTTCATATTCATGGACCTTTCTTTGTGGAGGAGCATGGCCCCTTAGCAACTTATAGTAACCAAGGCATGGAAAAATCCCACTATCAAGCACGCACAAGTTATTTTCGAAGCACAAGGCATGGGGGAGGAGTTACAAAAAACAATGCTTTGAAGGAGCTATTCAACTGGCTTTTTCGACGACAACTTCAAAGAATGCAGATAAAAGATGGCAATGACACATGAGCAATCGGACTTTTATATATAAGAAAGAATATATACAAAGCTAGTTTTCCAAAACTCTCACATTCTCTTCCTCCTCAGGAATCTTTCCTCTATAACGTAGAAATTTTTTTCTCTTGTAGCCAGCTATAGATTTTACATCAGTTCGGTCTGCAGCTAAGGCGTAGGATGAAAACGCCAAAAATTATCTTGCTCTAGAAGCAGAGTAACCTAGACCGTAGCCAAAAATCCTAATTGCTGCAGTCTTTTCCAAAAACATTACTTTGTGGGCATTATATTGTAATCCTGAGAAACCTAGAAGCCTTGTAAGAGCTTTAATACAAAGTATGGGCCATGCTGCATCCTCTGAGAAACTACTATGAAGTACAAAAAAGGAATCAGGGTCAATCCTAGCCAAGTAGTGGCCGAGTGCAATGTCTTTGAATGTGTTACTAGCAGTTCTCGATCCTTTGCCACGCCCCAAGAAGTTATCTGTATCAGCAATCTCCAACTGTAAATAAAACCCATACCGAATGAGCATGAAATGTAAACCTACCAATGTGTAAAAGCAAATTCAAAATTATCTTACCACTTGATTTTCATCGTACTCCAATTTAAATGGATTCCATAAATTAATTGATGATGCTGTCTCATTGGTGTTAGTCAATTCTTTAACATATTCATACTCCTCTCTTCCAAAATTGGAAATCCTGAGTTCGCTTTGAATGCGATCGAAGTCCTCATCAGTAATACTCAACTCTTTCTCAGCTTCTTTGGCCTTTTCAAAACAAAGAGAGAGGGCCTCACCAGCATCAATAAACTTATCGTCTAGAGTTTCTTTATCAAGTTTGAGAATCTCTTCCTTTGATTCATTTTCTATGTCAATTATCCCATTTGCAGCATCAGAAGCCTCTACAATAATTGCTAGACAATAATCTTCCTTGAGATTAAAAAGTTTTTGAATATCTGACAGTAAAATGTACTCCTTGTCCTTGAAAGGTATAGATGGTAGAGAAGGAACAATATGGTGAGAACTCTCATCAGGTTGAGGGTTTGTATCTCCTTGGCTCTCCTCAATGATAGTCTCAGCTTTGAAGTGAGCAACATCCAAATTCTCAGCAATAGAAGCCTCAAAATCTGCATCTACAACCTCCTCTGTTTCCTTTTCATCTACCAGATCATCTAACATGCAAAAGCTGGCAGACTTTGCTCCTTCCAACTGTTGCTCCTCAGCTTTCACAGGGTATTTGACAAGGGTGAAAACAATAAAAGCAACAGATTTTCTCATCATCTTGTAGTTTTCGGAATGAGTGGAGCAAAATATGTCTCTTGAATAAAACCTCTCCAGAGAGTGGGCACCACACTTTTTAGTAAATACTGACTTTTCATTTCCTATTGACCCAATGGGAACATGGACATATTCAATTGTGCCAACTTCAACAGAAGGACCTGCAAGATTTTCAAACTTCAAAAAGTCATCCAAAATACATTTTTCACAAGATTTCAGAACTTTGTCAAGGTCCCAATCAGGATTAAACACATTTTTCACAACTCCATAGAATGAGAGATCCATTCCATTCTGAAGGATAAAATCAAGTAGCCTCTCTGATGGAGTGATATCAGTGAGCTCTGATACTCCTTGACCTCTCATTACTGACGTTCGCTTCCCTGGAGATGTACTTGGCATTCTCACACTGGTAGCAGAGGATGGAGAAGAAAAAGAATGCATAGGCTCATCACATGTTGATACCCTTGAGCCTTTTGAAAGCCTTCTTCTTTTACCAGTTCCTGGAGGAACCTTGGATCCTAGGAATTCTATGGGTTCAGACATGTTTACAGCTTTTGCCGATACGGCGCGATAAGAGAGAAACGATTCAGACGGATGTGCCCCCTCGCGCTGTATCGGTGATTCTAGCAAGAAGCGAGAGAGCCACAATGGTGGTCACACGAGATTGGGCACTATGAGCTTGGGAGGAAAGCTGAAAGAAGACTCTGCAGAACCTCCAAAACGACGCGAAGAGAGGAAAGCAAAGAAGGCAAACAGTCGCTCTTGCGGCGTATTAGGATAAGAGACAAAGGTCCCGAAAAAACCGAAAAAAGCCGTATGGATTAGGGACACACCCTTATGTAGGCACGGAATTATGCCACCTGGCACTATCCGTTGGTCTTCGACACGTGGCAGTAGCCGTTGGCCAACACGTGGCCGATAACCACGTGGCAAACACGTGGACCGGTCGTTAGTTGACACGTAGCATACGGACCATATATGCAGACACGTGGCACAATCAGCGTCGGCCGACACGTGTCATGATTGACGTGGGTATATAAGGGGTTATTTTTCCTACGTGTACACTTTTCATTTCTCAAGCTCTCCCGCCTTGCTTGCCGATACGGTGCGATACAAGTCTTGCATCTTCTCCGTTTCTAATCTCTCGCGTTGTATCGGTGGTCTTTTGGCTGAGTCCTTGCTTCGCTGGTCAAAATGAGGTGTGCCGATACGGAGCGAATACGATCATTCCAGGCTTTCGTAACCTCCCCCTCGCGTCATATCGGCCAATACGGAGCGAGGGCGTCCATACGCTGTCTTCGTTTCCTCCATATCGTGCCGTATCAGCATTGTGGTCTCCAATACGAAGCGAGGGCGTCCATACGCTGTCTTCATTTCCTCCATATCGCGCCGTATCAGCATTGTGGTCTCCCCCTTGTGTCATTGCCAATACGGAGCAAGTTTCGTAACCTCCCCCTTGTGTCATTGCCAATACGGAGCGAGGGCGTCCATACGCTATCTTCATTTTCTCCATATTGCATCGTATCAGCATTGTGGTCTCCAATACGTAGCGAGGGAGTGGTTCCTCCGTCTACGCGTTCCTCCTATCGCGCCATTTCGGCATCTCTCCTCTTGTAATTTCCAATACGGAGCGAGGGTGTTGTTCCATTCTCATCGTTTTGTTCATATCGCGCCGTATCGAAATTGCTCATTTCGTCCCTTTTCGCACTAATTAGCCTGTTGGGTTTACAGATTTTTGCTATTTCAGTTATTGTCCTTTTGGTTGTTGTTTTTGCTTTTCTCGATGGCAAGGACAAAGCAAACTACAAGAAGAGTGTATCTGGATGGGAAGGACAGTGGGGGTAGAAGAAAGTTAAAATTTGATGAATCTGAGGAGGAGCCCTCTTCCAAGTTTCCTGAAGCTGGGCCATCACAGGCCCCAGAGCATTTTACCACAGAAATCCCCCCTACACCAGGTGTTGGCCTAACATCTTCCATGAATGTTTCTTCTCCTGAAGTTGAGGAAGCAAAGGGTGAGGCTTGGCCTGTGAAAGATTCATATCCTACAATTGCACCTAAGCCTACATCTGCTGAAGCCACTGAACCTCCCAAGCCACAAAAGAGAAAGAGGAAGTCCAGGTTCTTCTATATGCAGAGATGTTTCAGTGAGATCAGGAAAGCCCAGAGAGCTACACAACATGTCATTCCAAAAGCTGCTTTTATAAGGGTCGTTAAAGAGATCTCAGATAGATTGTTTCAAGTGGCAACTGTCTCTGGTCTAAATAAGAAGTGGCAACTCTCAGCCATTCTTGCCCTGCAAGAGGCCGTAGAAGATTTTGTTATTGATTTCATGAATGATGCTTACATTGCTGCTACCCATGCTCATAGAATCACCCTTATGAATAAAGATTTCAGCATCATCAGTAGCAGAGTCAGGTATAGGTTTGACAAAGTGCTGAGGCCCTTGCCTTCCAACGATCAAAAATCCCTTGAAATCCTTAACATTCCCCCAAAATTGTCCAGGAAAGAGAAAAAGCTAAATGTTGAGGATGTTACTCACCTTTACTCTACAAGGGGTGCCACCCAGCAGGAGCCTTTCTTGAGTGAAAAAAATCAGGAGGTGTTTGAAACTGAAGATGATGTTTACAAGAGGAAAGCCGCATCACTTGCTCCCGTCAACAGCAAGAGGATGGGCAAAGTGTATGGGCAGATTCTTGTGAATGTTTCTACGGAACCTGAGGAGGAATATCTTAGTATATCTCCCGAGGACAAGCCCATGTTGGAAAAAAGGGATGTCCAACTATCTGACTCCGTGGTTTTTTGTTGCATAAGGTAAGGTTTATATATATATATATATATTTTGCGTAAGTTAAGTCTTATAGGTTCAAGTATATTTTGGATGAAATTTGTATTGAATAGCTTTTGCTATTGATTGCAGGGCATTGGTCTCCTCTCTCACTCTCGATATCCGAAGAACCATATATATTGTTGATCCACTTCTCTCTGTGGAACTATTTGCAAAATCTGGTTCTAATATTTCACCATTTTTTCGTAGCTTCGATAGTGTGACAAATTACCACATCTTTTTCCCTTATGTAGAAAGGTATTTTTCTTTTTCTGTAGAGGAAAATTTATATTCATTTGCTTTCACCCTTCTACTCACCTCTTTTATGAATTTGCAGAGGGCATTGGAGTCTCATCTACATTAAATGTCTTTCAAGAGAAATTATCTTTATGAATTCTCTCAGCAGTGTTCATGTTCAAGCACAAATGTATGTTGAAAGAAAATTACTTACTTTGATTTTATTTATAAAAAATATTTTGAACTTACAAAGCTTCCTTTTGCAGTGCTGGTAGACTCGTTTCTACATTTTTGGATACAACATATGAGGATCTTGCTGATCCTCAAAGGCCTTATACTTTTCTTCTACAAGAAGTTCCATTGCAAAGCGATGTGCATTCTTGTGGATGGAGAGTTATCTCAAACATTTGCAGAACAGTGGATTCAAAGTTGTTACAAATAGAAGGAGTGAATGTAAGTTAATTTCATTTGATGTTTGTGTAACCCTTATCATGATTTCTTTTCACTAACTTATAACATTTATTCTTACAGTGTAGAGACTATTCTGAATCATATGTTTGGTGGATAAGGGAGAGATGCATTGAGCTGATTTTGGACAAGGCAATCACACCATATGATCCTGACTCCCCTCTTCCTCCCAAAACTTCAATGGCCAAGGGCACAAGCAAGGGAAAGGGCAAGGGAAAGGGCAAGGGAAAGGGTAAGGACAATGGCAATGGTAAAGGCAAGGGCAAGGGCAAAGGCAATGGGACCACTGCTGCAGAGTCTAAGAAAAAAGGAATGCCAATGCTCTCTCCTCTGAAATTTGATCCATCCCCTCTTAAGCCCCAAGAAAAGAGACTACCTGTAAAGGTGAATTTTTTTCAACAATCAAAGAAAGGCCCTGTGAGAAAAAATATCTTTGAAGAAATCGATAAAGAATCAAAATAGCAAACATAAGCATACACGAGCCTTATTATTTTGGCTTTGTACATTTATATGAAATTTTTGTACCTCATTGTGTAATGAAAATTTTCACTTATAAATCGAATGTAATGTACATTTTATTTATACACATTCGAAAGGCAACTTGCTTCATGATAGCTTATGAGTTCCCATTAAAAAATATCTTAAGGACAATCTATTAAGATAAATTCCTGCCAAGTTTTCATTCTCAAGGCTCAAAACTCACAATTGTGGGAGACAAACAACTCGTACAAGAGAAAGAGCGCTCGGCTCTTTTACCAATTGTTACACCATTCACTTTGAACTTATATCTAGGGGATGTATTGTCTAGCAATTCCAAGGTATCCCTCACATCTTTCAGACTCCAATTGGAAGTAACATTCACCTTCTTTACTTCTTCATGCGGCAAAACGTGCACCGCAAGTTTATATGGTGTGTAATCTGTATCGGAATCCAAGGGAACCCAAATACCCAATCTTAGTTTGTATCTCCTGTAATCAAAGCCCAAAGCAAGAGTTTGGCGAGGGATACTGTAAGCCAAAGCCAAGGATTGAGGGCATGCACTGCACCTCAAGATATCACCCTTATGGTCGCACTCTCTAGATTTCCAATGCGTCCCTATAGTGTTGTCCAAATCCTCTTCCGAAAAGTTTCTACTTAGCCAGGATACCTTCGTTCTTTGTAAATTTGCTGTTTTGAAGCAAGCCACGAAGATATGGAGGGGTACAAACCATGATAAACGTATTCTTCTTGAGATCCTTCCAGCTGTCATGGACTTTTTAATATCTTGAGATATTTTGAATTTGAAACTCTGCACCGTTACCTTGTCAGGAATCTCCCAGTTTAGAGATGAAAGACTTGGCAATGGCAAATCTTCGATATTCCCATACCTATCCGCTTTAGAGGGAACCACATACTGTGCATAATATATAAAAACCTTGCATTCACTAAAAAAAGACACAGTTTGATCGGCATAAATAATGTCTGCCAATACCTTATGAATGGCATGGAAAGTCCCACTTAGGCTTTCCACAGGTTGCCATTCAATATTTGTTGACGGAAAGATATCTACAATGACGAACCGTTTGTTAGAACTTGCATAAATGGAAAAGAATTATATACGGTATTCAACTTATAACTTACAATGTGTTTGTTGGGGAACACGTTCGTTTGGAGGCAAGTGCATATCCTTGGCCATGTAAACATGTTGCACCTTGACAAACCAGCCTTCGGGCATAATTTTGAAGGCAATGATACGCCCCTTCCAGTGATATTTTATATCATCTCGTTTTCTTCTTTTCACCTTATGAGAGCCCTTGCAAGATGGCAGCATGGTAACCCAATCGTTTACAGCAAAGGTTTTGGGCTCAAAATTTCCATCTACTCCATGGCTATAGACTGTGCAAGAGTGTATTAAACGAGAAGGGCGCCTGGAGGAAGCCATGAAAAGAATGAAAGCGCAGAGAAAGAAGCTCAAAGAGGGGTGAATGAACTAAAAAGTAGCGCCAAGAACCCAAATGAGTATGTAGTGGGCGCCAAAAACAATATTGAAAGATCTCCCGACTTTCAAAAAAATCATTATTAATTTCATCACATCTTTGTCACGTATTTTGTCAGATTTGTAAGTAAATAATGTCTTTGGGACTCCAAAACATGTCAGACTTTAGGGGTTTTGGCTAAAAAAGAAGAGAGAATCACGAAATGGACTCCACTATCTCTAAAAAAGAGGAGACAAGAATACCATATTCTTGCACACGTGGCGAACTCTCTTTGGCTCTTTCCTTAATCCCGTGATTAACAAAAGTGCATTTTTTGAAGCGTTTTTGGCCCTAATGAGAGGTGCCCTTGGAAGAGTAGTAAGCCCCCTTGATCGAGGAGTCTAAACTTGACTAAAACATTGAAGGTTGTTACCAATGTTGAGTAGAAAGTAAGTGTATCAATAGTCCATCTTGACATTTTATTTTACTATGCATACTATTTTGAGCTAACTTCTTGTCAATGTAAGCTTTGCTCAACATCGATGACTTTGCAATTCACTAGAAGGACTAGGGAGTGTTTAAGAAGGATGCCTTGATAGGGCACTACATTGGCCAAATCTTGACTAGCGACATAGCCATTGTACATATACTACTTTCACCCAAATGGGCAGGCTCAACTCTCTATCTTAAAGGCCTTATCAAGTACTATGTGCTTCCACCACCATCACCTAAATGTGCACAAAATAATTTTTGTGTGAAGCATGTATAAAATACACATTTGCATGAAAGGATGTTACAAGCCGTGGATATTGGAAGAGCCATAGGGACTAGCCAAGTAGGCATGCATGAGAGAATCAAGGTTGGTTTGCTACCGAAGGTCAAGAAAATAAGGAAGTAGGCCCACGAGAAAATCAAGTGCCTAAAAATAGGCTAAAAATTATATTGAGCCCATAATACTAAGCCAATGTTATGTGGTATATGTGTTAATATTTTTACAGTACAAAATGTGATAAAAATATAATTTAAAATTTGTGATGAAAAAAATTGTTGATTGATAGGCTAGACCTTCATTTTGTTCCAAAATGCCAAAAAATGACAAAAAAAACGCTAGATGAGCTACCCATGAGGGACTCTATGACCCATGAATGGGTAGGATGGCACTATCTTACTACAACCTACATTGAAAGTCTCTCCATCCCAAAAGGTGAATTTATTGAAGTTCTTTGCTAGTGTTAGCTGCACTCACCCAACTATCACCAATGGCATTTGTGAGCATTGCAAGAAGCTTATTGAAAATGCACATGTTAGAGTCATGAACATTATCACAAAATTTGACTATGATGGTCATATGTACAAGCCATCACCCTATCTAAGTCTTGTAGATGGTATGACCTTGACTATTGAACTATAGAGCATCAATTGGACACATTTAGCTATCTTTGGTATGATTGAAAGGATAGAGAATTTTATATATTCTTTGTGAAGATCTACAACAACATCTTGAGAAAATAAAAGTAAAGCTATATCAAGTTTCTACATCAACAAAGAAGCTTGTTATTGCATCATCAACTACCATTACAGGTACTCCTCGAGCAAAGACGTCCTTGATTCCCAGCACTATTGCTATGGATTGGACTACTTATTTTGAAAAGAGACTAAAGAAAGAATGGAAACCTTTCTTTGGTACTCCTACTTGTGGATCGTTGAATGTTCATTCAATCATTTAGAATTCTCTTAAAGAAAAGAACCATAAGAACAAGAAATAGATTCTATTATATATGATATGTGATGCATTTGTGTTCCTGAACCTATGCAAAATTCTACACACATCCAATGGGAACATATATCTCTTGACTCTTCTAATGATGAACATATTCTCATGCAACCTAAACTAACCACTCATGATTCTAAAGCAAGACTATCTTCCATGCCATTAGATTACATTGGTAAACCACTACATTTTCCCTCAACAATAGGCATGCAAAACTAGCTAGTCAAGAAAGAGATGAATATCTAGAAATGCTATGATCCTTTGATAATTGGACAATTGAAGAATACACTTAATATTTTTATGAAATGGAAAAAATTGTTTTCCAAATGGTTGCAAAAAGAGAAGATCAAGTTCTTCAATGTATGCCTCTTAAAACCAGTCATAAAAATGTATACAAAGATGACATTCAAAGGTATGTTGCCAATACAACACCATATTAGAGAATTTGGGAATCTCCCAAGTCCCACTTTCAAATAAGAGGTAAAGATTTGGCCATGTGGCTAAATCTTAACCCATGCTTCAAAGTGGAACTTGGAAAGACAACCTATATAGTAATTAGGGTAGACTCCACTTTCAACTAAGGGGACAAGATTTGATAATGTGGCTAAATATTAACTATATTGGGAATTCCCAAACTATATGAGAATTCTCAAATTCCCTAATATAGTATTATAAGTTTAATTCTAGAATTATGTGTGAAACCCTAGATCAAACACCTACAACACAAACTCCAACTTTGTACATTATGGATCACAATGCTCAACAGTAGAGCTGATTTATAATATCTCTTCTTCTAATGAGGATACCGATAGTGCTGTTGATGACAACTCTCTGTGCACATAAATACTCACCATATAAATGTTGATGATGAATACTTTTTGAATGCTCATTACAATCTCTCCACATATGCTTCTATGGTTCTATCTCAATATACTACTCTTAATGCAAATTATCACAAATATTACCTTGATAGTGATTCTAAAATCAAACTAGACAAGACGGGAGTCCCAAGTAAAGTTGGCAGCTTTCTTACATGGTTAATAGATAGTAAGTTCTGTGACAAAATCAAAAAGTTCTGTCCTTCCCATTCACATGTTGTAGCATCTAGTGCCTCTTGGGTAGCTCATTTGGCTCTTTTTTTTTTTGTCATTTTGGAACAAAATCAAGCTATCTAGCATACCAAACCACATACAAATTTTAATAAATTTCACCTGTACTTTGTCACTATTGGATGATGCATTTTAAGTTGTCATTCAGAAAAGAAGAAAGACTAAGTGGTCGGCCACTCCGAGTGCTCATTTTACTTAATCATCAAGTTTTCAATTGACATTCCAAATTAAAATTTACATCATCATACAAAAAATACAACATGAGACATTTTAGGTTGAATAAAAAACAAAGGTCTTTCATTACATATCAAAGTTTACAAAGCGCATTGTACTATGTTTGTCAACAAAGGAGAAAGGTTAAGTGGCCGGTTGCCCTTAGTGCTCATTCTAATTAATCATCAAGTTTTCAATTGACATTCTAAATCAAAATTTACACCATCATACACAAATAAAACATGAGACATTTGAGATTGAATAAAAAGTAAAGGCTTTTCATTATATATCGAAGTGGCCCTTGGCATCAATTGGCATAAGTACAAAGGAAACTTTCCTAATCAGTAGTAGGCTGAATGCTCTTTTGGTACTTGTGGATCTCCTTGATTGCTACCATGTGATATTTCTTTCTCCTCTTTAGTCTTTGCCTTGGGACTCGTTAACCTCATGATGGTTGCCATCTCTATGCTTGTTGGAGGGGTTGAGGTTGGGGCTCAAGTGTAGGTTGCTATCTTTGGGCAAAGCAAATATGACGTGGAGGAGATACCCACTCCATATATGGGGGAAAATTGCACCCACCAATAGTGTGTTGCTCAATTTTACTTTACTCTTTTTTAAGTATATTTTGAGTTTTATGAGTCGTGCTTTCATTTTTATGAGTACGCAATTTGATGGTCATCTTGCAACAATACAACATCAATGCCAAAACCACTAGCATCAGTGTAACGACTATAAAGAATGGTCTATGAAATCAGGAAGTTATAAAACATATGCATGAGTTAATGCATGCTTTAGTAAATCAAAGGATCGCTGATGGTTGTCACCCCAACAAAGTACAAAATATTTATTTAATAACAAAGTTAATGGCAAAGCAAGTAACGAGAAGTTTCTAACAAATTTACGATGAAAACTAGCTAGACCTAAAAATGAGTTGACTTCATACATCTTTTTAGATGTAGGCCCATGTATTAATAGCCTTAATTTTATGTGGGTCAACTTGTGTTCCTTTAGCAAACACAATATGACCTAAATATTCAATTTCTATTTGAAAGATAGTACTCTTTTTTGGGTTAGCAAAAAGATGATTTTGTTTTAGTAAACTAAAGACTAAAGATAAATAGTTTTCATGTTCTCTTTCAATTTTACCAAAAACAAGGATATCGTTGAAAAAGACAATAACACAATGCTGAAAATTTAGAAATATTCGATTCATCATTCTACTAAAAGTGGCAGGTGCATTAGTAAGATAGGCAAACTTAAGGCCACTGACTTAAGGTCAATCTTGCTAAACACACTAGCACCTTGCAATTTGTCTAACAGATCATCCATATGAGGAATTTGATATTGATTTTTAACAGTAATTTTATTTAGAGCTCTATAGTCTATGCACATATGATAGGTTTGATTCTTTTTCTTTACTAAATGAACGAGAGCTTCAAAAGATAAATTGCTAGGTTAGACTAATTATCTATTTAATAATTCTTCAACTTGTTTTTGTATTTCTCTTTGTTCTACTTGATTATGGTGAAAGGAGCTTTACAGGGAGGAAAGGAGCTTTAGAAGGAGATTGACTGGCTAGGTAGAAGGTCAATTTGATGATCCTCGGGTTGTGATGGAGGAAGTTAAAGAGGCAAGTCAGAAGAAAAACAATGAGAAAATTTAGTAACAAAATTTTTGCTATCTTATGGTTAACCTAGTAGACTTAATAGCTTCGACTTCATTAATTAATATAGGAAAAGCTTTAGATTGTTTTTTGAATTGTATGCTTCACTTGAGTATGACATTAATGTGTATAGCTCAGTGTCTGTTAGTTCTTCAAGAAAAATATTTTTACCTTCATATTTAATATGCATTGAATGTGTGCCATAATCAATGCTAGGATAAAATTGACGCTGCCAAGGCATACCTGAAATTACATCGACAGATTGTAATGATGCTACTAAAAAAATTCATTTTTCTCTATAAGGTCCAATGAAAATTTTTGATCCATGTACTTCTTTAGTTCTTTTATATAATTGCCCTAAAAATGCAGCCTTAATTTTATAAGTGGATGAAATGGTTTTAAGTTGCAATTTTCTGACTACCTTTTTCGAAACAAAGTCATGCGTGCTACCGTCATCATGCAAGACAATCATTTCATTATTATGAATTTTACATCTCATTTTTAATAAAGAATAGATAGAAAATTTACCAACAAGTTCATCAATGTCATTAAAGTTTTCACCCATAAGTATGGATTCATCAAAATCATGCATTACTTCAATGTTTTTAGTTGCTTCATTGGCTCTAAGATAATTTAAATGTGTAGCAATATGCTTTTTCCAATCACGAGTGTTGCCATAGGACAATGACTCTCAATATGGCCAGAGCGATTGGAGTTATAACAAATTACATCCTTGGAATTGGTATTTGAGACACCTGGATTATTATTATTAGGTTCAAATGACTTAGGAAGACTAGAAGTAGATGAGAAATCTTTGAAGTAGGCTAGCTTACATTATGATAAAAAGTTCGTATCCAAGGTTGACGATTAGGATGATTCTTTCCAAATGGAAAGTTGGAGGCAGGAAAAGAATTAAAATGAGAGTTGTTGTTACTCATATTATTTCCTGTGGAAGCTGGAAATTATCGCCGATCTTGTTTCTTTTCAGCATGTGCCAAAGAGATAGCCTCGTCCAATGTATTGGGTTTAAACATGTTGACTTTAGGTTGGAAACATAGAAGAAGGTCGGGGACATATACTTCCTTTTAAAAGTAGATTTGGCTACAGGTTCGATCATTTGAAGTTGTAGCAAAGTATCCCAAAATCTTTTGGTGTACTAGGGAATGGTTTCTCATTCTCGCTGCATAAAGACATCCCATTGTTGTTGTACACAAAGCTCAAATTGGGCAAGAAGAAAATTAGTAAGAATCTTCTTATGGAATGATTCCCATGTAAGAGGATGATCACTACTCTTGCATTACCATAAAGAAGCGTTGTCGATAAAATAATGTGAAGCACACTTAATTTTCAATTTCAATATAACTTTCATCATCAAATATGAGTGAATTGACTTAGCCAAGAGAGAACATTACAACCACCTTTAATACCATTGTAAGTATTAAATTTAAAGGTAACTTTGCTTATCTTCGCCTCTTTGCCGATGGATTGTGCTTTAAGGGTGGTACTGATGGTGCGGACCATAGCATTGTTGGCAGAGGAAATTTGGGATGAAGGACACTTGAGAGATCACAGCTCTTGCTCTAGTTGGACTCGATGTTGGCACTCTTCTTCTAGTTGCATGGCTAATAAATCCATGCCTTGCAAGTCTGTAAGCCAATGGTGATTTAGATTGATAAGATAAGTCAGCATGTGACTTGGTGTAGGAGAGGATGAAGTTGGTTAAGTAGGCAAGGACTAATCAAGGCTTAAAGCCTTTTTAAAAAAACTTGAATTTGAAGGACAAGAGGATGTTGTCGCTACTCACGATGGCCAAAAAAATAGCCCCTCCATGAAATTGAAAAAGAAGCTTTAATCTTTTTAAAGATTAAACAAGGCTTAATTACAAAGCTTAATTAAGCACTTAAAAATTTTCTTTTGGCACAAAACTCTTAGAATGATGGTGCCATGATAGGGAGGTTTGATTTTTCACTGTTGGATTGAATTCCAAAATTTCTAAGCAAAGATAGGAGGTTTGGGGTTTGGAAGTTTTGGGAATCTAACCATGAAGTCAGAACCATAGAGCTCGCCTTCACACAAGAGAGTAGGTGATTGGAAGTGCTAGATGTAAGTTGAGCTCTAATACCATTGTTGCACAGATGGAATGTGAGACTTGTGCATAGCGAGCAGAAGAAGCTCTCCCTCATTCTCTTTTACTCATAAAAATGAAAGTAGGACTCATAAAACTCAAAATAGACTTAAAGAAGAGTAAAGTAAAATTGACCGACATACTATTGGGTGTAATTTCTTCCCTACATGGATTGGGCATCTCCTCCATGCCATATTTTTAATATTAAAATGATTCTTGCTTTGCCCAAATATAGGCCCTTTACAATCACTCCTTTTATAAAAGAGTTTGAGTTCATCGAATAAATAGTTGCAGTCAGTTGCACAACTCATAATTGCTGAGAGCTAAAAAATATTTCTAAAATATCTTCAATATATATCCTAAAATCTCAAGTATCAATAAATATTTACAAAGAGGATGTGTGTATGCTGCCTTAGAATAAATGGTGGTACATCTACTTAAATAATTCAATGAAGAAGTCTATGGAATAAATTGCGCTTTCCCTATGTATCCGATTCATCTTGCTCTACACATCAACCAACTACTAAAAATGAAAAAAATCATGTTAGAAAAATAATTTACTGAATAAATACAGCTAGCCATAATAAATCAAATAATCATTAAAATTATAATAAATAATAGATTCATGTGGATGTTAGAACTTGAGATATGAATATTTTGGCATTACCCACATATGGCTTCACCCGCGTTCACACCTACAAGTCTCATGCCTGAAAAGGATAAGTGTCCCCATCAACCTTTCACCCAAGACTAAAATTAATTCACTCTTAAGAACATGCCCTACGCTAATACTACAGAGAACCATTCAAGGAACTCATCCTATCAATATGCACACAAGGGATAACAATTGAAGGTGCTCATCCCCTTGTGTAGGTGCTAGGTGACAACAATATATACATATGAATGATGTTGTTGTAGTCTATGCCAAGCTTCCATAACACTAGTCACACATCATCATGAGACTTGGGCATCGTGTTTCCAAAGTATGTGATATTTTAGAAACCTATAAAAAAATCAAATTACCTTTGAAGAAAGTAAAAACTATTCTTATTATGGAGTCAAAAACAAAGGAGCTTAGTATATACCTGAACAACTCGGCCACACTTGCATCGCTCTATCCATACTTTGCCTATACACTTAGAAGTGCAAGGAGCGTCTTTAAGTGAGATACTTGGCACCCATTGTATAATAGTATGGACACCTCCTCTCTCAATGGATTAGATGGCCTAGTATCCACGGGCAATAATGCATTAATCATTGCCTTCATCTCAGGCTCCAAGATTGCAAGAAGGTTCAAAAGGTCCCCAATGTGTTCTAATGTTGAGGGCATAGTTAGCAGGATGCCCTCCAGTGGATTTATCAACTTAGGCACTCCATTCATTGCATTTCCATAAACTCTTCTTATGGACCCTAATAGATGCATTCCTTGGGATGGAATAACACCTCTTTGTAAACATTTTCACGGCATATTTAATATTAGTGAAGTTTAATTCAATTACAATTTGAATGTAAAGCATGATTGGTACATACTTTTCTTACTATTAACTTAAAGTCCAAGATTGCTTGGTCAATGATTTTCGATTGAAACTCGTCAAAGCATCGCATGTGGACTATAAACAAGTGACATTTTCATTGAATTGCCAAGTTACACTAAGTGAAAGGATACAAGATAACATGTTGATTGAGATATGCCTCTTGATCTTGAATGTCGCGGCCATCATCGTTGTCCATTTCATCTATGTTATAGCAGGCAATATACTTCTCTCTCTCAATTCATCACCCCCTCGCTTCCTTTCTCTCTCTCCACACACACACACACACACACACACACACACACACACACACACACACACACACACACACACACACACACACACACACACACACACACACACACACACACACACACACACACACACACACACACACACACACACACACACACACACACACACACACACACACACACACACACGCACACACACACACACACACACACATCCTCTCCCCTACCCTCTCTCTATTGTTTTGTCTTTCCCTCTCTCACTTTCTCTCTCTCTCTCTCTCTCTCTCTCCCTTCCTCTCTCTATTCTTCTCTCTCCTCCCTCTATTTTTATCCCCAACCTCTAACTTTCTCTCCCTCCCTCCCTCCCTCCCTCTCTCTTTTCTTCTCCTCTCTTTTTCTCTCTCCCCTCTCTCTCTCTTTAATTCTCTATATCTTTCTCCCCTCTCTATTTCTCCCTCTGTCCCTCCTCTATTTCTTTCTACCTCTCTATTTTTCTCTCTCCTCCCTTTCTATTTGTCCCTCCTCCATCTCTCTATTTGTCCCTTCCTCCCTTTGTCTTCTTTTCACTTCCCTCCCACCCTCTTCCTTTCTTCTCTCTCTTTGTCTCTCTCTATTTTTATCTCTCCTCCCTCTCTAGATCTCTCTCTTCTCTATTTTTCTATTTTTCTCTCCTTCTCTATTTTTCTCTCTCTTCCCTTTCTATTTCTCTCCCCTATCCTTATCTTTCCCTCCCTTCCTCTAATTTTCTCTCCCTCCCTCTCTACCTCTCTTTGTTTCTTTCCCTTCCTCTCCCTTCCTCTCTCTTTTTTTCTCACTCCCTCTCTCACTCTCTCCATCCATCTCTCTCTCTCTCTATATATATATATATATATATATATATATATATATATATATCCCTATCTATCTCTCTTTGTTTCTAAGTTAGGTGTTGGTCTTGATTGACATCTTTTCACAAGAGACTTGGGTTTTCACTTGGTCTCAGTGGGCCTTTTGGTTTGCTCTATTGGTTGGGAATTGCTTAGCAATCCTTGTTTTCATTATTTGTGCCTTGGGGATTTTCTTTATCTTAGTATTCTACTTGGACATACCAAGCTACTATACAACCATAATTGGTTTTACAAGGATGTTAGGGCCTTGCATGGTGGCTCATGCTTTGGATGACTTGAATATAAGACTTCTTAGTGTGACATCTCTTGAAATGTTTGATACTTTCCCATTTCAAGGTTTCTAATTCAGCATTTCCCAATGAACTAATAGCACAGATGCAATACAATCCAAGGCTTCTAAATTGCAAATTTTTCTTCTAGCCCTTGATTTAATATAGCAACACAAGATGACCTCTTTTGAAGTTTCTCTGTTATAGGTTATCAAACCAAGCCTTTCATCTGGCCTTTTTAGCAATGAAGACATGGATAGGTGAGTTTCTACTAATATTCATACATGATCATGTGATTGGCCCAAGCTTTCATTGATCCCACTATTTTTGCATGGCTTTTCATAAATTAGGGATTAAGAACTCAATAACTATAATGACATTGATGCCATAAGTAATTCAAAATAGGTTTTGGCATGTTGCTGCTTTGTAGGCCAAGCGATAAGCCCACAAAGTTGCCATGAGTTCATTATCCCATTTTCTTCTAGAGGCTAAGATTGTTTTCATGAGGACATCTATCTTTATCTTACTCATGATTTTTTCTCACCCATTTTCTTGAGGATCTTATGGAGCTAATTTCTTATGGATGACTAAGATGATAAATTCCAAGTGCTGAGTGACCTAGTTGACAAAATGTGTTCCTTGGTTACTTATAATCTCAAAGGGGTACCTAAACCTCAAGTTGATTTGTGGTTTGTCATGTAATGTAGAGCAATTATGACATATATCACTTCCAAATATTAAGAAGCTAGGCAAATAGGTCCAATAAAATCAATCCCCCACTTATCAAAGGTTTGGCAAGCTATGATTAATATGAACTCCATTTTATCTATGTCGATTGGAACCTTTGTGTGCTAGCACTCATCTCAAAGTACTTGATGAATCTAACCATGTCACAGCAACAAGGTAAGACACCTTAGCTATGATCGAAGAGTGTTTCTTGTAGCTATGCTTGTATAAAGTGGCCTCCAACTATCCCTTTATGTGCTTCATAGAGCACGTCCTTCCATTTGTGCTCACAAACACACCTTCTTGAAAGACCTTCCCCCCCTAAATGATATAATAGAACTGCAATCATTTAGTCGGGTTGAGTATTTAGAAGAATATGAGGGAGTATTTCCTTCTCTATAAAGCATTCTAATAATTTTTTTTCAAATATCTATACAATGTCATTTCCCCAAGAGCATGTCATATCAACTTTAAAATTAGTTCATGTTTTTTACCACTTTGACACATGCCCTAGCTAATCAAAGTGCTAGCATTTAATAGTCTTTGGTTGGATCATTCGTAATCCTTGACTACACCCTAACATTATCACTAGAATGTATCTATAGTCTATAAGGATTGTGTCACCCATTTAATTAGAGGAGATATATGTATTCACAAATTCTTATTCTTCTAGTGGTCCTTTAATGTAGTGCAACTAGTCTTTGGTCAGGTTGGGCTAGAAGAGAAAGTTGTTGTGACCTTCCATAGAAAGGTTCCTTGTTTTGTTTTCAACATTGGTATAAGGAGAAGTGTATGTGAGACATTTGGGGTCTCAACAATATGTAGCTTCATGCTGCTCAAATGAGGCTTAGTTAGGCTAGGTTAGGTATCTTGTGGTCCCATGCCTTACTTGTCCCTATTTCTCTCCCTACATAGATTATCAACATGTATGGCCTCATAGATCTTTTTATCTCTAATATCCTATAGAGTCTTTAATGAAGGGAGTGAGCCCTGAAGTGGAAGCACGAGTGGAAGCAAGAGCTATGGTGGAAGGAGCAAGAGCAAGAGAGAGAGACACAAGATATGGGAACTCCAACAGTCACAATGTGTGACAGCCCTTTCCTTTATTCAAATATCACTAAAAGAATAAAGAATAAAGTGATAGTGATGAGCACCCACCACCTATAGTGTACACGTGCGCAAGTAATTGATACACGGTGTGGATACTGTCAGTGTAACTAATACATGGGTGGCTAGGCACAGGTACCTTTACCCCCACAACCTTCCACTTAAAGGGAAAAGTGCCCTTAGTGAGGAGAGAATAAGAAAAAAGTGAAAAAGTACAAATGTGTATAAGTATAATAGGATGAGGAAATATGTCATCTCATCCAATGCCCATCATCTTCCTAAGGAAGGAAAAATGCTCCATTGAGAGACTTTCAATGAGTAAATCTGCAAGATTTTGGTCAGTTGAGATCTTGACAAAGCTCAATGGACTTGTCCTCAATGACCTCTTGAATAAAGTGTTAATGCATCTCAATGTGCTTCATCTTCACATGGAAGACCGAAGTAAGTGAATAGCACTTATATAGTCTAAATGTAGTGTAGGGACTAGATTTGGAATGCCAAGGTCTTGGCCTGACTAGGGAGCCTCCTTACAAGCCCAAGTGGCTACAACATACTCTACCTCTGTAGTAGATAGGATTGTGCATATTTGCACCATGGACATCCAAGAAACAACACCTATAGCAAAGGTGAGACATAGCTAGAGGTGGACTTCCTACTGTCTGCATGTCTTGCATAATTAGAGTCAATGTATTTTGGCCACCATAATAGATGCACATAACTATTGTTCCCTTTAAGTACCTCATGATATCTTTCACGATATCCCAATGCCATCTGCGAAGTGTGGTTATATAGCATGCCACAATTCCCATTGCAAAAGCTATGTCAATGTGAATGGCTATCATGGCATACATCAAATTAGCAATTACAGATGCATAAGTGATGCTAGCCATTGCGGCCTTTTGCTCATCAGACTACGGAAAATCGGCCTGACTAACCTTCACATGAGAAGGTAAAGGATAGCCAATAGGCTTGATATCTTGTAGATGAAATTTCTCAATGAGATTCTAAATGTACTTCCCATGAGAAGGTAAAGGATAGCCAATAGGCTTGATATCTTATAGATAAAACCACCCAAGGACCTTCTAAATATACTTCTTTTGTGAAAAGTAAAGGATCCCCTTAGAGTGATCACATGTAATGCACATCCCAAAAATATGTGAGACTTGTCCCATGTCCTTTGTCTCAAAGCTCTTCTTGAGCTGATCTTTTAAGGCATCCAACTCATCATAAGCACTCCCAACAAGCAACATATCATCCACATACAAGATCAAAATCATAAGGTTGTCATCACAATCCTTCTTCATATATAAACACAGATCCATATCACTCTGAGAATATCCTTGTGAATTTATAAAAGCATCAAAATCGTGGTACCATTCCCTAGGTGCTTGCTTAAGGCTATAAAGTCTCTTTCTCAACCTACACACTAGGTGATCCCTGGTAGGTTTTACAAAGCCCTTAGGCTGTTCCATGTAAATCTCATCATGCAAGTCCCCATGAAGAAAAGTTGTATTGATAACTATCTAATAGAGATCTAGGTCAAGTTGAGCAACCAAAGAGAGTACCAAATGTCATCTTCACAACAAGAGAAAATACTTTATCAAAGTCTAGACCATGCTCCTACTTGAAACCCTTAGCAACTAATGAAGGTAACAAAATACTTCATACCACCTAATGACTTGCAAGGCATGAAACCACATACATCTGAATGAACAAGAGACAATGGCTCGCCATTGTGTGTCGTACTAGACTTTTTATGTGTATTAGTGTTTGTTTGCCATATAAAAAATGATCACAAGACTCAAAGCACTTGAGTCAAGGGACACAAAATACTGTAAACAAGGAAGCATTTTCATTCCTTTCAAGGACATATGTCCAAGGTGGTGATGCCAAAGAGACATATGTGGAACTGCATCCATTGCCAAAATAAAGTCAAACGACCCAGATATAAGCAAGAGGTAGAGAGTATTGGACTTAGCACCATGTGCAATGACAACTTTCTCAAAGGTAATCTTCCATAAGGAATCATAAAAAGAAACTACATAACCTTCATCATCCAAAGTGCCACAAGAGATAAGGCTCTTTGTGAGAGATGAAACATGATATACATCACGAAGAGTAAATATGCAACTTGAACCAAACTACAGTTGGACATCACCAATACCAACTATCTCTAGTGCTAGGTTATTACCCAAACTGATAGCTCTAGTCAAACCTTGATAAGAGTGGAACCACTCTCATAGAGAGTGGAACCACTCTCTATGAGAGTGGAACCACTCTCTATGAGAGGTCACATGAAAGAAAGCCCCTAAATTTATTAGCCAACACCCAAACAAAGCATCAATCAGCTGTGAAGCATCAATTGAAGAAGTTGCAAGTATAAAATCACCATTAGAATTAGTCTGCACAATATGAATTTCTTTCATCTTAATGCTTGACTTGCTAGGGACAATGTTGTGATCATCATTTTTGTCATGTACTTTACCCTTGCACTTTTTCTTGCGCTTGTTCTCACATATTTTATGGCAGTGTGGTTGAATATGCCTTGCTTTTCCATAGTATTGACAAGTCAATGAGGACATACACCACAAGACTTATTGTGAGATTATCCATGTGATTGAGAACAAGAATACTGAGAGTCTCTCCCACGGTGTTGTGCCACTACATGGACACAATGTGAAAAACCCTAGAGTACATCATCATTTGACTTTCTTATTAATCTAGAGAGTCAATGCCATATTAGTCATTAGTGTCAATGTCCATAGTATGGATAGTTCAAAAATATGGGATTTTTGGATAATTTTAACCTATGTTTGATATTTTAGATATTATTTCTTATAAATATCCTATAAAGATATAGAAAACTTCTAGAATATGGTAACATGAAAAATGCAAGTTGCTATTTAGCTAGTTTTGGAGATCTTATGCAAAAAGAGGGGCTTTTGAGTTTGTGTGATGATGCAATCACAATTTTCAGGTAGCAAGTAAGGAGAAGATGGAGAGCTTCTCCTCCCTGGTCCCTCACCCTCACACGCTCACTCCCTCACACTCTCACACTCCCTCTCTCAAGCACACGCTCAAGCAAGCAAGCAAGAAGAAGAAGAAGAAGAAGAAGAAGAAGAAGAAGAAGAAGAAGAAGAAAGAAGAGAGCCACTTTTTTCCACACACAAGAATGAGCTTTTCATTCACTTTTCAACTTTATATACAAAACCCTAAATCCCTTTTGGGTGGTCATCCCCTTATCCCCTTTTTTACATGGCCGGCCGTGTAAGGCCATTTTTCCCATTGTCCTCCTATCTTCCTAGCTTCCTTTCCACCACCTGTCTACATTTACAAATTGCACGGGTGAGAGCTCGGCACTCTTAAAATAAATCATGGTGCGCCTTAAGCTTTTTTACAATAGTATAGAGTTGCGCTTTTTCTCATGTGCCTTTTTCCTTGATTTAGGACTTTTCTACACTTCTTGTATTTCCAAAATCTTCTTTTGTTTCACTTTTGCCTTGGCCTTGTCTTCTGCTTTAGATTTTTCAGCTTTTCCACCTTATTCATTTGAGGGTTAACATTACCCCCCTCTTAGACGAGTGCTAGTCCCATGGCACTCACTGTCATAGGTAGCAGGCTTTAGCATGCACTGAAGACGTGGGCAGCAAGGACGTCTGTGGTTGCCTTAGAGGATTTTTGGTGGTGGACAGATGGTCATTGGGGCCACGTTATTGGCATGGGTGGGTGGTGGTAGGGTGGTTGGAGTTGGGAGTAGATCTGTTCATTGTTGCGATATTACTATGCATTAATAGCATGCATATGGAGATTCAATAGCCTCTAGTATATGATACACCTCCAAGGCCTGATGACCTTGGAGTGGATGCTTGGTATGGTGTTAGAGTTGTGCAAATACTAGTCATTTTGATCTATGATCCAGGGGGATACCTTCTTATTTTCATGATGAATGATAAGTTGACACTATGGGTGTTTGATGCAAGTGGTGCATTGGTGGCACATATTGGAGGATGTGCAAGTTTAGAGGGGGTGGATGTGTGCCACTACAAGGACACAGGGTGAAAATCCTTAGAGTGCATCATCATTCAGTTTTCTTATTAATCTAGAGAGTGAATGCCATATTAGTAATTAGTGTTAGTGTCCATAGTATGGATGGTTCAAAAATACAAGATTTTTGAATAATTTTAGTCTATTTTGATATTTTGTACATTATTCCTTTTAAATATCCTAAACAGGTATAGAAAACTTCTAGAATAGGGTGACATGCAAAAAACAAGTTACTTTTTAACTAGTTTTGGGAGATCTTATGCAAAAAGAGGGGCTTTCGAGTTTGCATAATGATGCGACTATAGTTCTCAGGCAGTAAATATCACTTTGAAGAAGAAGAAGGAGTGGTCTAGGAGAATTTTGAGCAGGTTTTCTAGGGTTTTACCCCCCTTTTAGAGCCAATGGAACCATTAGATTTGCAGTTTGAGTAGTAGAGAAGAAGCTAGTGTTTGGTGTGCCTTTTTGGTCTACTATGGACTTCTAAGAGATCAGATGCTTGGAGTTGATTTTTGGGTAGTCCTCGAAATAAGGATTTTGTTTATCTTCTCTTAGGTTCTATTAATACATTGTGCTTTGAATCATTGAGCTTTGTATTTATTTGTATTTATCTTGTGTACCTTTTGTCCATTTTTTTTCATCTATTCTATCTCCTATTCTCTACTTCCTTCTCTCTCTGATCCCTGGTGGATATGACCTTTCGACTATAACCCCTTTGACAATGGTAGTTATTGCTTCTACTATTATTGCCTCTAATTGTCAAAGCATGAGAAGTATGGGAAGCATCAATGTTCTTTTTGTTAACCTCTCCATTCAAGAGTGCACCCTCTACACCTTGTCAGTCTAGCTCATCAGTAGGCATGTTGACACACATAGCAATACGAAATGTATCCCATGATTTGGGTAGTGTAACCAAGAGGAAAAAAAAGGGGAGAGATTGCCCTTGAATTTGATCCCTTGTGAAGACAAATGGCTAAGAATAGAATGAAACTCATTTAAGTGGGTGGACATGGAAGTGTCCTCCTTCATGTAAAGGTCATGAGTTGCTTACATTGTAGTTGCAGGGGTCTGCTTGTCATAGAGATTGCAAATCTTTTCCCATAAGTCCCATGCAGACTACCCATCATAGGCAACATTTATAACACCTACATAGAGAAGGACAATCTGAAGTTGGACTTACATAGCTCATCTAATTCAGCCCAATTATTTGCATCAATACATTCGGGCTTGACACCCTCATGTTTCAAAGACTGAACTTGCATTTTTTGCACTAAAACTTGCCAAATTTGGGCCTTCCAATAGCTGTAGTTAGTTCCATCCAACTTATCAATACTAAATATAGTAATGTCATTGGAACCACCAACCATACTAAGACCAAGTGAATGCACAGAAGGGAAAAAAACAAGTTGTTGTAATAATTTGCAAATCAACCCCAAAATAATTGCCAAATCAAGCTGAAAAACAAGGGGTATTGACCAAATAATGAATTGTCCACAAATTGAATAAAAAAGAACTGTCAAATGAAGGTGACTACTTGCATAAATAGTGTAGTAAACTGCAATTATAACATGTTGAAAATGAAGTACAATAGTAAAAAATCAATACCGAAGATGGAGAATCACTGATATAAGACAAACTACAACTTCCACGGACTAGTTCCAAGTAGCAGTGATTGAAGACACCAAGAACTATCAAAGAATTAGTGTCTCAAATTGAGATACATCCCTTTGTCATAATGATCATGCATAGAGTGGGTCTCACAAGTAACAGAGGAGAACAACTGAAGGCACAACAAACTAAGCAATATAATAGAAGATCAATACAAAACCAACCAAGATGCATACATCACTAACAACATCATGACAAAGATAGGTGCCATCCCAAGAGTAATGTCAAATAAGCCCACTAAGCATCAACTCTATACATAAAGCATGACAAGAGTATGTACATGTCACCAAGTTCCACGGTTTCACTATAGGGCCCTCAAGCTCACAACTGCATAACCAAATGCTCAATGTAATATCCAAGTGTTAAGTAGTAGCTCCCATTGGAACAAAAGTCGAATGCTAGATGAGCGAACAAAGCTCAAAACATCATTTGGAAGGCATCCATATATCCAAGATTTAAGTAGCATATATTCAACAGCATCCAACCCAAGTAACTTGCCAAGCTCTTTTACTCTACTAGAGCATCAAATAGCCATACATAATAGGGAATGATAGCCAATGTCAAGATTCCAAGCTCCAATATCAGCTCAAAAGCAATCTAGAAGCATGAAAAATCATGTAACATGAACCATAAGCATCAGTATATCAACCCAAGTAGTCAGTAAGCACTCGAGAAGCAATAGGCATATATTCCATTGACCAAATGAGCTTTAGCCCTAGTTATTATAACAACCAAATCTCTATAAACTAAGCAAGAATCGTGCTTAAATTATCTCCAAAATAATCTCCAAGAAATTGCTAAGCATCCTCATATGTATGGGCATCAACCAATCATGAATAGGCATCATTTATGCATCGCCATTGATCAATGATAGGGGACTGCCCTATTATTACAGACCATATGTTGAATACATAGTCAATGAACTAAATACAAGCTGCGCAATCTCAATGCCAAGGGCTAAATCCAATGCCAAGGCCAATGTAAATGGCAAGGATTACTTGAGATGATTGTCCCAGGTGCTAAAGGCCACACGGGAGCTGTGAGGGTTTTAAATATTGTAGGGAGAAGGGATGCCCAAACATGCACATTCATGTGGGCCACTATTGAAGGGGTTGCATCAACTATTGGCCTTATTAGGCCTTGTGACAATACTCAATGGCCTCCTCTAGAAAGGCTCTAGACCAGGCCTTAGGGGGGAAGAAGCAGGAAAGAAGATGGAGTTCAATGCATACCTTGGGGTAAAAAATTCATGGCTACCATTGAAACAATGAGTTGAAGGTATGCTCCACAAGTAGAAGTAATGTCAAGTTAGGTTCGAGCTCTTAGGGAAGATGGCTATAATACTAGTTGAAGGGAGTGAGCCATGTAGTGGAAGCATGGAGCGGAAACAAGAGCTACGGTGGAAGAAGTAAAAGCAAGAGAGAGACACACAAGATGTGGGAACTCCAATAGTCAGAATGTGTTATCGGTCTTCCCTTTATTCAAATGTCATTGAAAGAATAAATAATGAAGTGACAATGATGAATGGCCACCATCTACAATGTATAAGTGTGCTGGTAACTAATACATGGTGTCGGAATGTTTGGGGTCAAAAGTCTACCACGGGGGTAAGAGATAGTAAGGTGAAGGGAGATTTAGGGAGAGGAGTAGATGGAAGAGAAGGGGTTTAAAGAAATAGAAGATGTAGAAGAATAGTAGCTCCTTTATGTTTCTCAAAATTCCAATTTGATGCTTCCATTGACTCCGAAAGGGGGGTAAAATAATAGAACATTTAGTTAGAATTCTGCCATATCACTCTTTCTTCCCCAGTTCAGAGTGTTGTTTGCTGCTTGTAAACTGCGATCATGCATCAGCGATTTCACCAATCCTTCTTTTTGCATAAAATCCCCCAAAAATGGTTGAATGCCACTTTCTTTTTTACATGTCATCCTATTCTAGAAGTTATCTACAGCTTTTGGATATTTACAAGAAATAATATCCAAAATATAAAAAATAGGCTAAACTTATTCAAAAATCTAGTATTTTTAAACCATCCACACTAGGACACTGACATTAATGACTAATATGGCATTGACTCTCTAGATCAATAATAAAGCCAAATGTCGATGCACTCTAGAGTTTTTCATACTGTGTCTGCGTAGCGGCATGACATCCACCCCCTCTTAACCTGCATATCCTCCAGAATGTGCCAAAGTCTTATGGATCTACAGTGTCAGAAGTATCTTTTGCCATGTCAATATCTTCATCTTCTACCTCTTCTTCTTCCATATTCTCATGTTCATGCTTAGTATCCAACTCCTTCAAATCATATGCTAAAGACTCCCTACGTTTAAAGAGATCGCATTTTCCAACCACTGAAATCCTTAGAGTTTCCCATCCATCTCATTTAATACATATGTAGCATTGTAAAGAAGAAACGTTACCACATATGGACCAATCCATTGCTTTGCTATCTTGTGATTGGCACTATGTTGATTTTCCAAGCTACTGTCATAAACCAACACCCAATCCCCTTCTTGTATAGCTCATCGTCTAAGTCTATGTCACTTGTCAAACCTCTTATTGTTCTTGATCCTTGTAGTCTTTAGCTTTTTCATGGCTGTCTCAATGTCTTCAAGCCTTCTTTCTAACTGTCTAATGCATAGGACCATCAACTCTTCTCTATTCAAACCCTCTTCCCATGTAGAACACTCCAAGAAGCAATAGTCTCCTCAATAGGCATGATTGGCTGTTGTCCATACATTAATTCAACATGCATATACCCTATAACTGCACTATGTGTGGTCCTATCAGCCCATAAAGCAAAGGGTAACATTCTTGGCCACTCTTTCATCCTGCCCTTGCATGACTTTGCTAATGCCTTAATGATAGGCTGGTGACTTATTTCACTTTTGCCATTTTCTTTTGGATTGTAGAGGCTAAAGTTAAAGCCGGCTTGATACCCGCTTGATACCCAATCGTGAAAAGAGTCATGAGTCTCATCCACATCCAATTCTCCTCTATCTACAACCACTTTACCAACACAACCATACCTGCAAAATACTTCTTCCAATAAGAACCTGCAAACTGCTTGAGTAGTCTTTGTACTAAGAGCTCAATCTTCCACTTGATTTGTCAAGTCTTCTCGTGCAAGCACAAGATATCTCATATTCCATAAACCTATAGGCATGGTAACCAAATCAACTACCCATTTGTAATGAATAGACATGGATAGGTCGGTTGCAACCCATCTCTATGTTTTACTAGGAATACATCTGACAGTCATTGCATGATTCCACATAATGCTCCACATCTTTATACATGTTTTGTCACCAATAATCCTCTTTGATCTTGGCAAATGTGCCCCAAACTCCTCCATGTCTAGCCCATAAATTTTCATGAAACTCTTGCACCACATGTTGTTGAGAAGCCCTATCTCCCAATACACGTATTGTAGCTCCTCTCTTTTTCTTTGCATGCTTTCATAAATATCTTTCTTTCAAGAAAAACCCATAAAATTTTCTTTTAATCCTTTTGAATTTAGCTTTAGACCACTCAGACTTCTTTGTCATGAGGCTAAGATATTGGCCTATTTTAAGCCAATCATCCTCATACAACTCTTCCAAAAATTGTGTTCTCACCGAAGCATAACATTGATGATGCTTTCTCTCTACTACCCATCTCTTCTCCATGGCTGTAAGTTCTTTTCTTACTATTGAAATCCCTATTACAATAGTTGTACTTGCTGTATTCGTTGTTATGATAGTTGTACCTACATTAATGACAGTTCTACTTGTTTTCAGATCTGTATTTGCAGTAACATCAGCTGCATACTCATTCCCTGCTATCATAAAGTCATTTTCAACACTTATCACATCATCCTCTTCATCTTCCATCAGCTTCTCTTCATCTTCAAACCTTTCTCGTGAAAGCATGTCAGCCATAGGGTTTTCTCTACCTGCAATATGCTGAAAATCAGGGTTCAGTGACTTTATATATGCAATCCACCGTACCATGGCAATATCGGGAGTTGAGAAATTTACTATCATACCCAATAGAGGTAGAAAATGGCATTCCTATTCCCATTAGCATCATCCTGACCCACTGCCCAACCAATGCCAATTGGGGTTATATCCACAGTGAGAATAGTAGGCTGCCCATTCTCATAATTTGCTCTCTTTAGTGTTGGGGCTGAAATCAATAAGCTCTTTAACTTCTAAATTGCCTTCGTATGTTGTTTACCCCACCAAAACTTTTTCCATTTTCTTAAGAGTTGATATAAACTTTCAGCCACATGAGCAAAATGCAAAATCCATATCAATTAAAAGACACATGCACCCAAAAATCTTCTCACCTCAGATACATTCGAACATGTCTCTCGCCCTACTTATGGCATCAATCTTTACTGGTGAGGGCTTTCTCCCATATGGTTCACACATGTCTCCAACAACTAATACTTCCTTCACTCTAAAAACTGACTTTTCTCCTGACAAAGTCAAATGCACTTCTTCAAGACGGCTCAAAATCCTGTCACAATCAATAATATGATCAGCCAAAAATCTTCTATATCCATGCTCATTCAACTCTTCAATCTTCTCATAGATATCACATCCTTTGATTGGCACATTATCAAGAAAGGGTAAGGTCAACCGAGGAATATACTCCCTCAAAACTTTATGAATAGCATTCATCATATGTGCCACTGAATTAGTTGCTCCCTGTGGTAGTGTACACATCCTAACCAATCCAAGCAATGTCTTCATGGTAGTGATATCCCAGCTTTCCAATGCAAGCTAGAATTGATCATATCCTGAATATAAATCACCCATAGAGTAAATTGCCTTGCCTGCAAATGCTTTTGCAAATTCATCTACTATTGGGCCTGATCTAATATTCCTTATGGTGACTTTATTAACTAGTTGTAAATCCTGTATCAACCTCAAAGCACCATTCTTACCATTGATTCGAATATGGAGCTGAAGAAGGCTCCAAAATCCGCATTTTGATCTTCTTGTTCAAAAGCTTCAGTAGCTTAGGCAAATATGCCCGAGACACTGGAATAAGCTTTAAATTCCATGGCACATGAGGTACTATAAAGATCACCATAGGTGCAACTATGGTTGGATCAACATATCCAATTTCATATGGCTGAAAAGCAAAGGTTTTTCCATGCCTTGCCAACATTTCCAAGAAACAAGCTCTTTTTGCAGGAAAAAGGAAGCTTGTATCACCAATTTTCAGCTCTTGTAAGTGGATCTCATAAACTAGGCTGTTGAGTCACTTTTTCAACTAACCTATCACTTTCAAGCAATAAAGCCAAAGCCACATGGTTAACCTTCTTTGCAACTTTTTTGTACTTTGTATCCACCCTTGCTTCAACCTTGTTTTGTAGCCCATAATATTCATGCTCAACAAACTCTTGAATGACTTCATATATCTCTAAAGTGTCAACATAAATAACCTCTTTTTTTGCCATGTTTTCAACATTAATTACTGCAGAAATTTCAGCCCTTGTATCAACATCAACCAACCCTGAAAAGAGCCCTGAAATACCTTCATTTGCAGCCACCAAACCATATGTCTTTAGATCTTTTTCAACCCATCCTACATATTTCTTTTTAGCCCTAGACATGCTAAAATATTCTTAAAACTGCCAATACTACATGTTGTCCATTCTTACAATCCAGACACAAACATAGTTTCCCCCTTTCTTGGATGCATAATTATCTTCCTAGAGGCACTGCCATAGCCTCCACTTATAGCAATGCTATCCAAAAACCCTTAAACATTAGGTGGCATGGGATTATCCCACAGCCTATCCCGATTGCAGGGATGATTCACACAAATAGTGAGAAACTATATTGCCTTTGTATTAACTTTACTCCAAACTTGAGCATACGAAGAAACATCATCCAAGGCTTTTGTTTCCATCTTTGATTTCAAAATATAGGCTACCCCAAAATCACTGGATAACTACATGAATCCTGCACAAAAAAATAGTATTCATCCCTAACATCTCCAATAGTCACGTGTACATTAGGACAAGTTGCATAAAGATCCCTTAATGAATTGTTTGCTACTCGCACATGTGCTATCCCGGTTCTATATCTATCGGCCAACCTCCATTCTCATACAAGCTACGTGTCATAACATTGATTTCGAAACCATGATCCAAGAGAGCTATGCAAGGCATCTCTCTTTCTCCCACTTTAAAAATTTGTCTTTGTTGTAGTACGAGCCCAATGCGTTCATGAATAATGATTGCTTGGAATATAATGAGCATCTTCTTCTTCATGTACTTGTTGATGGACATCCCCATTATACATAGCCTTCTCTCTATGCTTACTGTGACCCATAAGACCAATTTCAGCCCACAAGCTTGCTATCTACACTCTCATTTAACCCATTTTCAACATCAGCTTGCTCCAAATCAACATTACATGTATCATCATATTCCCTTTGAAGTTGTTTCTCTATGTCTTTGTCAACCTGCATCAATGCTTGCAAAACTTCACCATCAAACTGTCTTTTTTGTTTCAGCATATCAATGATTGCATCATGAAATTCATGCTTTGTGATTCCAAGAACTTTTCCGAGCATGAATTCCACTTTAATGCAAAGTATGCGATCTTCTAGGACATTTTTAAGGTTTGTGGCAGTCTCAAGATCTAATTGTAACCTGTAACTGGGATTTTTGCCCCTTTTCTTCCCTTCTTGTTTCTTCTCTTGAGATGCATCCTCCATAGCATGCTCATGTATGGCTTTTTCAACCTCTTTTTGCTGCTCCATTTTACTTCATGTTATGCATTTAGATGGGCATGAAGAGGAAGGACAAGCAGTGTCCTTATCTCTTCTTCTCTTTTCTTCCATAAGAGCTTCTTGATTATGAACCTCAGCCAAATAAGCATAGATTGAAAATGAATCCACTAGTGCACTCCATCCTTTTCTCCCTTGTATACTTTGACTTGCATCAACCAATTTAGAATTTGTTTTTTTTCCTTTTTCCATGCAATCTAATGCATGCATACAAACACGATATTTTGCTTCAACCATGCCTTCTTTACGAGCTTTTTTGGTCCTTTCAATTCTCAACCCATATGTGGCTGCATCTATGGCAACAAATGCTATCCTTGTTGCTGCCATCTCTTCCAACCTCTTATGCATGCCACCATTTCTAAAATTTGGCTCTATTGGACGACAAGTTTCTATTGCATGTATTTTACTATCTTTCCAAAAGACTAACCTTTTCACTTTCGCTTCATGGTAGGTTGTATAGTCTTGCTTTTCATGCTGTAAACTATCACACCAAATGCATCTCCTCTTGTATCCTTCTTTGTACGCCTTTGGGCTTTGCTTGACCCTTCTCTTCTACCTTAACATCCAAATTTTTGACATTTGTATAGATTTCTATCAAATTCAGCCTAAAATCACGCATGTCCTTGATTAATTCATCCACAACATCACCTTTAAGAGCTAGAACAACAGGTATAGCCGGTTGTTTTGCCATAGCCACAGGTGCCTTGGGTGCAATTTCTACCCCCTTCTGAGCACTATAGGTGTGGTGCTTGTATCCCATCTTAATTTCATCTGCTCTCTCTTTACCAACATATGCACTGCCTCAGTTATATTAGCCCAATTTAATTTCAGCCTTGTTTCAAAAGAGGCATATTCTAAAAAATCAATCAACTTCTCTTGCAAGACAGGATTTGTAGCCTTTAGAAACAAATCAATTTTTTGACTCTCCAATGATTGCTGCTCATCGGCATCCAACTGCACATATCGACTTTCAAATTCATGGAGCAAAGCTGTAGTACCCAACCCTTTGTTGGGATTTTCAATTCAATATGTAAATGTCTTTTTAGTTATCAATCCTGCATCTTCCAAGAAAAACTCTTCTCTCAAAGCTTTCTTAAAAGCTGCCCAATCAACATCTCTTCTATTTAACTCATTAATCCGATCATGCAATGCATGCATGGCCAAATGGGAGAAATACCAACTCCATGCATATTGCGGTACCCCATGAAACAACATCTTTTATTCATACAATCGGATGAAGGTCGAAACATTTTGACCCTTAAACTACTTCAATTCTTGTCCCACTGCCTGTAATGCATTCACAACTAATGAATCAATTCTTTCTGCTTCCTGCCGAGTTTGCATCTACTGTTGTAACAACAATAACTGCTAATATTATTGTTGCTGCAACAAAGCAATAATCTATTGTAAAGCATCACCACCACTTGAACTAGTAGAATCCCCCATCTTTACACACTTGCTGTCGACTTTCATGTCTGGTTCACCACCACTCTTGAAGCATTTGGGGTCAAAGTCTACCACGAGGGTAAGAGACATTAGGGTGAAAGGAAATTCAAGGAGAGGAGTAGACGAAAGAGAAGGGGTTTAAAGAAATAGAAGATGTAGAAGAATACTCATAGAGGTGAAGCCTGTCAATTTATTTCTGCACCCTGAGAAGATAAATGTCTTGTAGACAAAAAATGTGCATAAAACAATAGCTTCTTATTTGCCACTCAGATCGCCAATCTGATGCTTCTCTTGGCTTCGAAAGGGGGGTAAAATACTAGGACACCTGGTCAGAATTCTCCTAGATCACTCCTTCTTCTTCTCCTAGCTTGGAGTGCAGTTTGTTGCCTATAAATTGCGATCACACATTGTGCGATTTTGCCAATCCTTCCCCAAAAATGGCTAAAAGCCACTTGCTTTTTTTACATGCCATCCTATTCTAAAATTTTCCTACAACTTCTGGATATTTACAAGAAATAATATCCAAAATATCAAAAATAGGCTAAACTTGTCCAAAAATCTAGTATTTTTGAGCCATCCACACTACAGACACTGAAACTAATGACTAATATGGCATTGACTCTCTAGATCAATAAGAAAGCTGAATGATGATGCACTCTAGATTTTTTCATACTGTGTCTGCGTAGCGGCATGACAAAGGTGCAGGTATTGTCAATGTAGCTAATACACAGTGGCTAGGCACATGCACCTTTACCCCAAACATTTAATGATGGCCTTGGCATTGGGCCTCTCTATTAGTGAAATTATCTTTGGAAAGCTCTTGCCCTTTGACACATAATCCTTCACGGTTTCTCTTCTTGTTGCTCTACATTCTTTAGTTGTATGATGAAGTTGTCCTTGTGTCTATCTTTTGCAAACCACATAATGTAGAAGTACTTGAGAGTTGAGAGGACATCTTTTTTGGTAGCATCCAAGATGATGAACCATATTCATCCCTTTTCACCTAAGCAAAGCCCAAAGACTTGAGCCGTCTTGGTACCTAATTTGGTGTTATTAGCCTTGCACACTTGCTCATATTGTTCCATGAAGCTGTAGAGAGAACATTGAGCTTATTGACTTGCTTATCAATTAGGGCTGTCTTACACCACTCTTTGGTATTGGGTGTTATGTCTAGTCCATCAAAGTGTTGGCCATCTATGGGCTTGCTTGGATTGCATTAGAATTATCAAGGAGCTACCTTTGAAATGAGTTCAACAAGGAATCATATAGGGGCTCCCACTGGATTTGAGTTCAAAACTATTCCCTTGATGCCATCTATCTCTCTTTGCATCTTGGTTCTCTCTCTATGAGGAACTTGAGTCACTTCTAGTAATCTACTAAGAATTTATCCCTTGGACCTTTAGGGTTTGTAGCTTATGATGAATGATTGCTTCAAACATGTGTCTTGTGTCAAATTATATTGCCTCTTTGATATTCCCCAAGGGCTCCCTATGGTCCTAGGGAACCTCTCTAAAGTCTCTTTTACCTCCGTACCACTAGTTTGACCTAGGTTAACATCTTAATTTACTTGCTTGATAAAATGTTTTACCAATGGTAGGACGGGGACTTTTGAATTCCAATAACATAAACCAATTTTAGGCTCTAACAGATTGATTCTTTCTTGTTCCTACATATACACATTACTTCTTTGAGAGCTTTGATTTTTCTTTGGATCTTGGTTGTTTTTCATAGTTTATCAAATAGAATTATGTAAGATCCTTGATGACCTTATTTACAAAATATGTACCTTTGTCACTAACTAGTTCAATTGGAGTACCATATCTAGTGAAGTTATCCTTAAATAGACATTTGGCAATTGACTTAGTGGTGTTGTCTGGTAGGGGCCTCCTCTCTTTCTTTTATCTACTTTCTCTCCCTCTACCCTCTTTCTCTTCTTTCACTTTCTCCTTAACCTCTTTCTCTACTCTCTCTCTCTCTCTATTGTCTTTCTTCTCTCCATGCTAGCTCTCTTTCTAGTCTTTCTCTACCCTTTCTCTCTCTACTCTTTCTCTCTATACTCTCACTTTCTCTCAATCTCTTTCTTTACTCTTTATCTTTCCTCTCTCTATCCCCGTCTCTCTACATTTTTCTCTCCACTCTCCACTCTCTCACTCCATATTCTCTCTCTTTACCTTTTCCTCTCCACACACACTCTTTCTACTATAAAAGAGTGCTTTGTGTGTGCATCACGCATGCACACACGCACACATTTTGCATTTTCTCTTTTCTCTATCTATCCTACTTTCTCTCTACTCCCTCTCTTCTCCTCTACTCTTGCTCTCTTCTCTCTCTCTACTCTCTACTCTCTACTCTCTACTCTCTACTCTCTACTCTCTACTCTCTACTCTCTACTCTCTACTCTCTACTCTCTACTCTCTACTCTCTCTTTACTCTCTTTCTATCCATTCCTTCTCCTCCATATATGCTTTCTCTCTGTACTCTCTGCCCTCTCTTTTTTCTCTCTCCTCTCTCTCTCCTCTTCTCTCGCTCTTTTCTGTCTTCTCTCTTCACTTTGTTCCCTCTATCTTTCCTCCCTATATCTACTTTTTCTCTCTCCACTCCATTCTCTTTCTCCCTAATTCTATCTCTAGTCTCTCTTTTCTCTCTACCTTTACTTTTTTACTTCTTCTCTCTCCTCTCTTCTCTTTCTTCTCTCTCTACTCCCCCTCTCCTCTCTTTGCACTGTCTCTCCACTCTCTCTCTACTCTCTTTTGCTACTCTCACTCTTTTCTCTATCCTCTCTCTATTACTTTGTGTGTGTGTGTGTGTGTCTCACACCCAACTATTTGCCCCATGTTAACACTATAAAATTACATGCTTTGTAAAAATTATATATTGTACTCATAGATAATGAGAATTACTAACCATGTTTCTAGTGCTTCTCCTTGATTTTGTAACTATGAATTTATTTTTTCAAAATTCTAGCCCTCAGTTTCAATTGTAATGATCTTATGTGTGCTTCGCTCTTTAGTTAAAGGCTTATAGGTCTTAGTGATAAGAACTAATAAAATGTTAAAAAATTTAATAAAAATATCAAAATCTCAATCCACCATATAAATTACATGCCATCATATTTTACCTCCCAATGCTAAAGAATTCAAGGTTTCTCATAAGACAATGGATTTTCAGCGACATCATTGTAAAATGATGCAAAATGGAAAAGGTCCTCACCTTATATAGTGGAAGCAACCAAGGATGAATCATATGAAAAGGGATGTAGGAGTTTTTTTGTAGATCATATTGCAAATTGTGAAAAGATTATAACTAGATTAGAAGAGGTGAACCTAACATTATCAAGAAAAAGGTCCATATTTAGGGTAAATGAAGTCTTGATTGTGGATCACATGTATGGACTATATGGAAGACAACCATCTCCAGCCAACGTTGATTTTATTAAGAAAATGGACTAGGTTTGTACATTAGTTTCAAAACTTACAAAGATTCTTGGGAGGTGTGTATTTTATCTCATATGAAATCCACACTTTGCACATATTGTAGATGTCCTCTATTAGTTGTTGAGAAAGAGGCAAATATTTCAATGGGATAGAATGCAAAGGAATCAAGAAAGCTGAAAAATCTATTGCAAATAGCACCTAAGTTGAGAAAGGTTGATTATACAAATGGAAAACCTATCATTACTATAGTTGACACATGTAAGGAAACATGTATACTGCAAGATTTGGAGCTAAATTATTGAATAAACATCAAAGAAAGTATCTACAAAAGACCTCCAATTTTTATAGAGACACATTGCTTACCACTTCTTGGTATGATCATCACTTGTTCCACACTAGATATTTAAATGCTTTGTTGGATTGCCTATATATTGTCCTTGAATCTAGAGTTTTGACATATAGCAAATAAAGACAATCCAATGGTGGTTACTATGCTTTCAAGAGTGAGATATGAGGATGAAGAAGATATGATTACAAATGATGAAGGTCAAAGTGCAGGGATATAGCACTTGACCATGTATGTCATGTCTGTGAGTTGAGACGTTTTCAAAGGAGTTGTATGAGGGTGAATACTTATAAATTGAAAAATACTCAAGCACTTTGATAAGAAAGGAAGGGCTGATTAATTTTGAGTATAAGAGGATCCAGAGAAAAGCATATGGATACTTCTTAAGGAACATATTTCTATGAAAACATCCTAAGCATAAAAAGGGTACCCCACTATAAGTAGGATGTGATAGAGACACTGAATTGTAGATTGTGAAGGAGTTTATAAGAGCTTATGGGTTGGTCATCAAGGATTTTTGGACACATTAGAGATTATAAAAGAGAGGTATTGGTGGAAAGATATATACATGGATGTCTTGCAATAAATCAATATAGATGTGTAGAGAAAGAAATTCTAGATAGAGGAAAATTGGATCCAGATGGAGCTAGAGAGTTTTTGTATAGAATAGGAGTTAAACTTACCTCTCATTAACATACAATCTTGAAGGAAATGAGAAGAGTGAAAGAGAATACTCATCGATTATTCTAGGTCATAGCAAAAGCATTAGGGGAGTTTTGAGGTCTCAAAAATGCATTTTAGGATGTAGAGAGAGAGTGCTCTAGATCAATGAGAGCAAAGTCTTTGTAATGGAAGTTTTTAAAAAAAATTGATTTTCTAAATAGACATGGGTATAATATTACTATGATTTTTTTAATGAATATCTTTTTTTATCATCTCATAACTATGATTATAACATCCTTTACATTAATGACATAGGGACTTGGCCACGTTGCATTAATGACATGCCTAGGATTGTTTGATAATGACAATTGAAACTAAATTCAAATGACCAAAAAGCTTAGTGTTCATCTTTTCTCCCTCATTTTTGCAGTTCTTGTCTCTTTTCTTCCATGGTAGTTGTTTGTTTCTCTCTCCCCTCTCTTTGCCATGGTTACAAAAATTCGATCTTCAACAAGGTGCCCAAGCTTTGAAATCACATCCATATTTGTATTTGATTCATTCCAAATAGATGGAAGAGGGATTCCTACCATCATTAGTAAAGGTAGGTGGATTACCATGCAACAAGCAAAACAAAGGAAAAGATAGAGATGTGAGAACTCCTTTATATTTGCTTGGAAGGGTAGGATCAAAGTTTTTAGGCTTGGAGAAAACAAGAAAAGCATAAAGTTTTAGTACAACATGTATTTATACATAGAGAGTTACATTTGGAACATGGAGCTTCAAGTCATCTATTGCATTAATTTTTTAAAATAAGCTTAGGATTAGATTCTATTGTGACAATTTTTGTTTTTATTTATAGATGTCTATCATTCCAACCTTGAGGAATGGTAGCCCATCGAGTCTATTATTGATATTCTTGATGTTATGCATGGTTTGATTAGAGAAGAAATGTACAAATGTAGGTGAAAACATGTTAATATGTCAATGGTTGAGTCAATAAACGATTTTTCTACTATTGCTAAAGAATGGCTCATGTGTGATTCACTTGAGTGAAGTGAGGTAGTTAGTGACATTACGAGGCATAGCTCATTGAGAGGCATTGAGGCTTTGTGTTGCTGTGTTGCCGTTTCGAGCACTTCCGTCCTCTTACGTCCAGTAAACCCTTTCCAATGGCTTCCAAGTAAGTCAGGAATGCATTTTCTTCTGCTTTCAAGCATCTCTCAGAACGATACAAGTCTCTTGGTAACTCTACAATCATTGTTGATGAAGTTACTCAAAGGTTCTTGCCTCACTGTGTCAATTGGTCAGAAATAGAACTACCTACAGAATGGCATCTTGATATTAGCTGTATTAGGAAAAATGAATTACTTCCTCCAAAAATTATCAAAGTCCAAAATATAAAGGGAAAAACATTATTACTTCCACAAAAACAGTTGCTACAAAATCTTCCAGAACATCCAAAGGCCGTTGTACAACCACAACTAAAGGTTTCTCCCTCACAAAGAACAAACCTTCTCAAGTTCCACACACAGCCTTGCTCTCATGATCAAGTAGTACATGGAGTTTGTCAGCATTGCAAAAAGCTTATTGAAAAAGCTTCCTCCTCTGTTCTTAATGTCATCCAGACTTTTGAGTATGAAGAGAATAATTATAAAGCTGCTCCTTATTTACGTCCTCAAAATGGTCACTCTTGGACACCAGAACTACAGGCAGCCAACTGGACACATTTGGCTCTTTCAGGACTTATAGAAAACATGGATTCTCTTCAGCAGATCGCATACCAATTACTTGTCTTATGCCAACAGACACAGAAAAATACTATTGTAATGCAAGCTACTAATGTCTCTTCAGCAATAGTACATACACCAAGCATGGCAACAGACTGGTCTACCTTCTCGAACAAAAGACTTCATAAAGGATGGACATCACACTTTTCCTCACCAACAACTGGTGCATTGAACATGCATATCTCCAGGAAAGGCAAAGAAAAAGAGATTATACCTACAGGTGAAGGTACTTCTACTTCTACTGCTACTGAAAGTCCTAAAACACCTATACTTGATGAAAATGATTTGCTATGCTATGAAAATCTACAAGATACAGATTATTCTGAAGATCTCTTGCAGCAAATCCAAGACATCTACTGTCAACCCACTGGTTCATGGTCGTAGACCACCACAGAACCCTCACTGCTCCAAAAGACAATACAACCAGGCTCTACAGCATTAGAACTGTCAGAATACTTGGAATTGATGTTCCTTGATTGGTCAGACTCTGATTACAAATTGTCTTTTGATGATATTGATCTTGACCTGGAAAAGATCAGAAGAGTAAGAGAAGAAAATCTAGTTCTTGAAAATATACCCTTGTGCATGGACCTTGAGCAACAAGATGATGAAGACCTTACCATAAATGTTCATAACAGATTGAACTCCAGATATATGGGTGAAAGTATTCAACAGACGCCACCAGATCTACCCACTGTAGAAACACCTGCATGGTATGCTCAAGATCAGGCTTATTTTGAAGAAAGAATAGCTTACACCCTCACATCTTCTGATGAAGATGGTGATAGTGTGATTGAAGAGGAATTCACACCCATTAATCCTCATAGATCTAAATCTCCCACTAGTATTCTCCGAGCACAGATGAATGCACATCATTCTGTTATTCAAACTGCCTCATTAAATGCAATTACTTCTGGTTCTACATCCAAACCATCCCATAACAATTTCTATAAGAAGATTGGTGTTCCAGAGAAAGTTGGTTCATTCCCTATTTGGTCCATTGATGGAAAAGCACCAGAAGAGATAAAACTGCTAATCTATATGATGTATGCATATGCAGGACAAAAGATAGTTGATAAACCACAAACCAGCAGAATTGACATTCTAAATGCTATCACACATGGATTTGTCGGTGGAATCAAGCATTGGTGGACATCTATACATCCCCAGGTAAAAGCCGCCATTGCACAAGACCCAGACCCTGTACAGATATTCTTCGAATTACTACTAGGAGAACTAGTAGGCAATAAACTTGATGATGTTTTAGAAGCTCGTGAAAGCATTTTTCAAGTCCAAGCTTTGCGACCCTCGCTTGTATAAAGAATACTTGATCTATATGCGAGACCTTTTGTATGAAGGCTTAGGAGCTCATGATAATACCATGAAGGAACACCTTGTTTGCTCCTTCCCAGAATCTATTCCATTTTACTGCAAATAGAAAATGAAGACTGAAAACAGAGATTTCACAAATAGTGTGGGATAGATTATTCAGACCATAGAACAAATAGTCAGAGAAGTTTGTCACCACCAGAAGATGACTCAGCTAAACCAAAGGTTTCCCCAATCCATTTGTAAACATGCACATAAATTTGACTTGGATTTCGGATGTGACAAACGTACATGTGACACTGAACCAAGATACAAACATCGGCACCATAGACATCACCATCTCCCCAGGTATCATAAAACCTATTCTCATGCTAAATCTTTTTTCAACAAACAAAATGATAGGTACCCAAGGCATTCAAGGTACTCAAGGCACGCAAGAAAGCCATACGAACATCCAAAACAAAAATCACAGTACAAACAGGAACATATGAATGAATCAAAGCAAAATGAATTGAAATGTTTCATCTGTGGAAGTCCGTCTCATCTGGCGAACAAATGTTCGAAGAAGAAAGAACAAGCAAAAACAAATGCAGCCAAAGTCAATATGATGTAACATCACATTGACTATGACAGTTGTTACTCATATGACAGCTACTCTGACACTGAATACTCTTATGATAGTGAGTATGACACTGATTCTGGTGCTGAGACAGAATCTTATAGCTTAGAAGCTTCTGCTACAACAGACTCTTCAAACTCATGGCACACTGCTGAGGAAGAAGTAGAACAAGAAGAAGGAGACACTGTTTCTGATGCAACAGAAGTCTCGGATGAGGATACAATCATGTCATATAATTTTTATCCAGTAAATGCTCACAAGTCTTATTTCCCAGGAGATAGGAAACAAAAATTCATGGCTTCAGCTTTTAGTTCCTACCCTAAAGACTTCAAAGGAAAACAAAAGAAGTATGATTCCTCTGAATCATCAGACACTTCTGATACTGACACATCGTCTTTCAAAACCAAAAAGGCTAAGGATAAAATAAGAAAAGAATTTTTCTTTAACCCTTATGATTTGCCTAAACCAAGAATTTTGGCCCCAGAAACAAAGACTCAGGCAAACATGTTCATACCACATAAACTGGAAAGTCTACATCAACCAAGAACTGCATCCCAGCTGTTACAATCCTTGACACCAACAACTGTTGCCACTCGGCATACATGTGAAGAAATGCTCAATGCATTTTTGTAGATGCAACAATAAGTCAAGTCATTATGCAAGGTTTACCGAAGAATTCTTTCCAATTAGAAAGATCTAGCAGAAGGTACAACTGGTATCTTAAAGGAATTATAAGAAATACCTTCTACTTCCCAAGGAAGGCCTACTCCTACAACTCCAGTGAACCAGATCAGATTACATAAGGCACGCACATTCAAAGTCAATGCCCTAGACACTGGTGGACCCATTCCTATGATATGTGTTCAACTCAAGAACATGCCACAATTCTCTTTGAATGTTGATGCTTTACTCGACACAGGATCTAGTCTTACCATTGCCCCATTTGAGCTCTTCCCCAAAAAATGTATAAAGGTTTCCACACCTATTATAGTAGAGCTCTCCAACAATAAGAAGATTACACTTATCCATGTAACACAGGCTTATCTTCACTTTGATAAAATTAAAGTGCCCATTGAAATCCAGCTTATGAGGCAAATGAGGTATGATCTTTTGATTGGCACGAATATCCTACATCATCTTGTTCCATACACCTTTTTGTCTACTAAATTTGGCATCACCTATAAACACCGAATAGCAGAACTCCCTCTAGACCCTCAGATTAGTAGAACAATCTACTCAATCACAGAGACCACTGGACATGGCAAAACAGTTGCCAGAGAATTCTGGATACAGCAAGAAATGAAAAAGCATGAAGATCAGATCACACACATGAAAAACAGACTTCAACAGTTCATGCATGAGGACCCAATGATGTACAAGGAAAAATGACAAAAATATGCTATTTCTCTACCCATTCAGCCAAATGCTATCCCTATAAAGGCTGTGCACCAAGGCATGAAAGAAGAGGGTTTAATGCTCTGTAAAGAAGAGATACAATCCCTACTGGAAAAAGGATTGATAGAACCGACAACTTCTCCTTGGGCTTGTCAGGCATTCTATGTCAACAAGCACTCAGAGCAGAAACATGGCAAGAAGAGAATGGTTATCAATTATAAACCTTTGAACAAATATCTCATAGGCCATGGTCATCCTATTCCTCTGAAGGATCTACTACTAAAAAGAATAAAAAAGGCTAATGTTTTTAGCAAGTTTGATCTTAAATCTGGCTTTTGGCAATTACCCCTAAAAAAGGAAGACAGGTATAAGACAGCTTTCTGTGTCCCCCATGGACACAACCAATGGACCCAGTCCTTTCCTTCGGCATTAAGGTTGCACCCACTAAATTTCAGGAGTGGACTAATGCAATTTTTGGGAATTTTCCTTTCTGTCTAACATACATAGATGATATTCTAGTATTTTCTGAAACTATTCAAGAACATCTAGATCATCTATCTCAGGTTGCCACTGCAGTTGAAGCCGCCGGAATGGTTTTATCACCAACCAAGTCCCTCATGTTTCAATCTTCTATTGATTTTCTTAGCACTGAAATTTCACAGGGACAAATCAAACTTCAAGATCATGTCTTGAAAAAACTTGTGGATATGCCAGATACTTTAACCTCAGTAAAACAATTACAACAATTTCTAGGTTGCTTAAATTGGGTTAATTCCTCCGCACCCAACATTGCCATATATACAAAGGACCTATATCCCCTATTGAGGAAAGACAAGTTCCAATGGGACCACATCCACACTATAGCTGTACAATATATCAAGCAACTAATTAGCAATCTTCCCCCTTTAAGATTTCCCTCAGGACATCCATTGATTCTTTATACGGATGCATTTGACGCCGGATGGGGAGCATGTCTTTGTGAAGAAGAAAAAGAACCCATTACACTACACCCATGCAGATATGCTTCAGGGATTTTCTCACCTACCCAGAAGAATTATCCTTCATACCAAAGAGAAATCCTTGCCATGATTAAAGCCATAAAAGCTTTCAGGTTCTTTGTGAAATTTGTTCCTTTCACCATCAGAACAGACTTAAAGCATGTACCTGGCTACTTAACCAAAAAAGCACCGAATGAAATAGGAAACAAAAGACTCCTTAGGTGGTCATTATTTTTTGATGCTCTGGATGTCACCTTCGAACACGTACCAGGAATCCAAAACACTGTAGCAGATCTACTTTCCTGAAAACCACCTTGACACAACCAACAGACATGTTGTACAATATTCCTTTTTACTTTTGCAAAATCCATTTATCTGTTCCCGCCTAAAGGCTTCAATGTTACTTTATTAGTTTCTCTCCGCTCCACTTCTTAGCGGGAAAAAGTATGTACCCATCTTAGTTTGCCTATATAAGGCTCTCATTTGTAACTCTTGAGACATAAGGAATATAGATCCAGAGAGCAAGTTCCAAGCAACACCAAGTCTTCTCGTTTTTGCCTTGACTCTTTCCCTTCATAACTCCACCACTGCATACTGGTTTTGTTTTACATCTGTCTTTTATACTCACCTATCGTTCATACAAAACATTATAAGTTTTCAAGGATACGAATAGGCATTGTATAGAGAGAAAGTACATTAATGGGTACAAGGATCCAAATCCTAAAAGTAGAAAATGGCTCTTTTCAAAAGCGAAATTAACCTTTGAGAATATCCAACTAATCGCAGCTTTAGGATTTAGTCCTAAGCTTGAATAAAATAGGGTACTCAAGAAGCCATACAAATAAAAATGCTAATATGATAATAAATAATCTCAATAAGAGCAAAAAAAAAAAAAACAAAAGCATATGAAATGCAAAAATAGAAAGGTGTAACAATGATCCCTTAAAAGAGCGTATGAAACGTAAAAGGATATAGTGAAAACAATGAATCCATGCATGAAATTCGTGTTTTACACGATGAACTCCAATTTATGCAACTTTCTTTTCAATCAAAGACAATGACCCAAAAGAAAGACAACTGATATTGTGTTTTATACGATAATGTAGATTAATGTGTGAAGTCTACTTGATTGCTGAATGTTTTGCTTTGGATTATGAATTTATTCCAAGAGAGGTGGTTGATCTTTCTAGTTTTCTTTTATTGTATTTCAGTAGCAATAGGAAGAATAAAAATGATTATTCACTTGAGGAGCTGGGTTTAAATTATGAGTAAGCATTGTAATTATTTATTGATGTGGTTTAGTAGAAAGTGGGCTCATTAATCACTCCTTTCTAAGCCTAGAAATAAGCCTAGGAACAGTTCTCATGTGCTTGAATGTCATTGAGTAATACATACATTTTTTAATTGATAAGGTAGGTAGGAAATGTAGGGATACAATCCAAGGGCCTTCTTTAATCTTTGTACTCAATTCCATCTCCTCTTCTTCTATCTTTATGATGTTTTGACTCTTGAATACATCATGGTCAAAACCTTGCACTAGCTAGTTCTCAACGTCCTCTTGAAATATCTCTGCCTTCTCTTCAGCCTCCTAATCCATATATGTAGCATCTTCACCCTTGATCTTTTGGCCTTCCCTTGAAGGGGAATCTTCTATATATTGGAGAAATAGAAAACCTATGTCTTCGTGAATCAAAAGGCATTACTGCCTTATCGCTATGAAAAGGCAATTTATTTCATGCCTTTTAGACTCTTTGTCAATAAGATAATACCTCATAATCAAATTTGTCAGGGGAGCATTGGTTGTTTGGATCACATCATTAAAATGGACATAATTATCAATTAAGAGAGACTTTGCATGTCTAGAATAGAATTCTCTATACTTCCTAAGCTTCTCATCAAGATCACTCAGTAGCTCTTGCAAATCAAAAGGGACATTGAGCATCTCCCTTATGTACATAAATTTGGATGAGTTTCTTGTCTTCTGCAAGAAATAAAAAAGCATGTCATCATAATTATCCTCATGCTTCTCTTACTCCATTCCATCAAGAGAAAGCCTCCTCTTTGACATCCCTAAACACTACAAAAATAAAAATTATGAAAGCATACCCCTTACTAGCAAAAAAAATTGAATAACTAGATTGTATACCAAAAACTTATTCTTGACGTGTGAAACATGAGTTTAGTAGAAGGCACTAGACAATAATGCAACATACTTTGCATTTCATATGACAACATCCTAGTAGAGTGGCATTTAACTCTGGCTTGAATAGTCTAATCCACTCCTTTTCCCATGCTGATAATCACACCTCTAAAGATGATAATACACACAAAAGAAATAAGATGCGATGTTCTGTAGTGCCTTGTTAGCCTCAAGACAAGAGCTATATTGATAGATGGCATGTATCAGACTTCCATGGGAGTCCCTATTATGATGGAATTTATTGAATGATATGGAAGTTTCCACATGGTATTTACTGATATCTATGAGTGCCACAAGGTATACTTAAAGATGTTCATCCTTGTGTTGGGCCTCATACGAGTGCCACATGGTATGGAATGAGGTCTGACACAAGAAACATGATTTCATAAGTTGCAAGAGCTAGCAAAGCTATTAAATTCTCATTCCATATAACAAATTCTCAAGCACTTTGGATGAAAATCAATAATCATTGAAGGAATGACATGCAAATATAAAAGAATTTGTACTCTATTTTTAATGATGGAAAAAATGTGTTGGTTTATGCACTTATAGTGTTTGATTTGGTTGCCTTTGCCTTGAAGAGTCTAGCTTTAGTTTGATGGAGATAGAAAGGATTATAAATGAAAATGGTTGATGATTACAAGATGCTACTTTTGGAAGACTCCTAAAAGAGCATTCAATAATAGAACCGTATCTCTCAAAATTTGAGCTGAAAAGGGTATCTCTCACAAAAAAATGGGGTGCTTACTTTTTTTGCCTACTTACAAACTTCATCACCTACTCGAAAACTTAGCCTACAGACCAAGCAACTTAGATTTCAAATAGCTATGAAGCCAATGCCATACCTTTGTAATGCTAGGAAGCATTGCACATCTCTTGTGCAAGGGGAGATACAATACAAGGTAATGCGGTAAGAACTAAAGGCCGAGTCAATTGTTTTAAAAATTTCTAAGAAAATTTTCAAGGACTTGACCAATTTTCATTACACTTGTACAGAAAAATGCCTTAAAGCATCTTTTGTGTTCATGTGGAGATGGTAAGACTTATGGGCCATGATACTCACTAGGGATGACAAGATTGAAGAATTGTCTCTATCTTAAGAAAAAAATGGAAGTTGACATATAATTCCAAATATGGTGCTTCTAGGAGCTCAAATATAGACAATTAAAGGACCAGAATGTAATGATTACTAGCAATACAACATAAAGTAGATAGTGGAATAATATGGCCAAACTTCTTGCACAATTACATTGGGACATAGCCTACCGTGAGTTTTGGAGCTACAAGCGAGATCACAAGATTGTGTAATTATTAGTGAGTACCAAGAAAAGAGTGGCCCATTACAATATCACCCTAATCCCAGACTTGTAGAGGAAGCACTTGGCATCAATTTTATGATAGTACCATGAGAGTTAAGACCATCCTAGATACATGAAAGAAAATAATTGATTTATAAAGGTTTTTTCTTTACTACTATACTAGATAAATAATTTTTGCCTTGCAGCACAAGTCTTCCACTCCTCCATGATCACAAATATAAGGCCAAATGCTTATGTAACCAGAATTTTCAAAATCCTAATGAAGAACCTTATAATAGGAAGGATTGTGAATTGAAATTTGAATTATATCTAGATTAGTACATCCATGAAGCTATTGGGAAAGCTCAAAAAGATATAATTAGGGACTAATAGTGATATTGACATGTGTTAAACAAAAGGAAGCCATGATTAAATATGGCAGCATCTTGTCCAAGGGCATCAACATGGGCTTGGATAGATTGAATGCTCCCTCACCTGTTAGGACAATCCAAGAAGACCGATCCATCCACAATAGCCCAAGAAAACCAAAAAGAAGAAACATCCTCTCAGAGGAGAATTCATCAATGGAAATCTTTAGCTTTGCCAAAAAAAGAAGCTTAACCCATGTGATAATGAAGAGGAAGATCCAAAAGTGAGAGGATCAAGGGTTGTTGTCATAAGTGGCAAGTCTTAGGAGAAAATAAGCTCGAAAAAAGAGGAAAAATTGGCCAAGAAAAACATATGGAAAGTTGAATAAGAGAAAAGACTAGCTAACAAGAAGAAGGAACAAGTGAAAAAATGTAAGTAGGATAGAAGTTACGAAGAGCACACCACCAATAATAATACATCAAAAGAGGCAAAATACTGAGATGCTATTGAAAAATCTCAAAGGGACTTCAAAGAAAGAAAAGAAGATTGAGCCAAGAAACATGAGTAAACCTTAGCAGACCTAAGGTTATCATATAAGGAGGACATGGGGAGGTAGTGAGACTCGTTGGAGCTGCACATTCAAGAGAGATTGTCTGAAGCGCATGAGATAGAAAGCTCTGGCAAGGCCAAGGAAAAAGTACTCAAAAACATGCCAAATCCTACAATGGTTACACAAGCTAACTTCATAAAAATAATTATAATATTATAACTAGAGTTGATGGAGGTGAGAACTAAGGAGAAAGGTAGTAGACAACACCATGGTTACATCACTTATCAAGTTACATGATGAGCTTACTATTGAGTCAACAACTAACTCATAAGCATGTCGTGCCAAAGTGAGTTGTATGCTTGCTAGAAGTAACACCACGCTTGAGAGCAATTGTGAATAATTGAAGAAAGTCGAGGACAAGGACATCAAATAGTAATAGAAGATTCAAATCCAATTAGATGAAGAAAAGACTCTCCACCAAGAGTATGTTTAGCATATCACCTAGGAATTCTTGGCTAATAACGATGAATTTGAAGTCTTATAGACCATAATGGATGGGTTACGGGAGGCACAAGACAACCATGAATGAGAAAAGAACAAAGTGGTCAAGCTCACCATACTTCTAAAACAAGGGAGGGCCAAACCTACCATGATGAACAAAGAACTAGAAGATATCCATCAATCCCATGACCACTTGAATGTGACCTTCACAAGGTTGTAATCTGTCATTGGGATTTCATTGGCAAATACAACAAGGAATGCAGAAGAGGAAGCATGCAAGAGATAATGAGGGATAGATCTAGTCTATAGAATGACTTTTGATCTAGTGGGAGCAATGGTTGAAAAGAGCCAAATCGGTGAACAAGTTGTCCACAAGCACATTTTGGCAATGTAGTGGGAGATCTACTTGAAGCCCATCCTCCTATCTTCATCAAGAAATTTAGCAACTACCTAGATTTGACCTTTGTTACCACATGCAACTACTTGCACTACTCATCAAGTTGGTATGACAAAATCAAATAGTGTATGAATATAAACTTTGAAATGTACCCATCCTATCAATGAGAAAAACTATATTAATGTTCCTTGGATTTCAACATCTAAGGAACATTAACAAGAGTCTTATATAGGAAGGCCACATTATAGACTCCTTGAACTATTCTTTGATGTCAATGTTGGGATAGAATACATCACTGTGATACATCTTCATCTCCATGCATTGTTCCTCGCATATTATTATTTGGAGATACTAAAAGATATGGTGGACAACAAAAAGTTACTAGAACTATAGAAAATGTACTTCAAGGAAGACCACATGACAACTCATGTGATGGGACTAAAAGCCTTTTTTTGTCTATAAAAAAGAAAAACCTCAAAACATCCAATAAACATGGGTGCTACAAAAGAATACGATACAACCAAAACAAACATTTATTTTTCATGATAACGTAGCTATCCTTACAAGGTGGTCTGGCTTCTAAGATAAAATCCATTGGAGATATTTTATTATCTTCTCTTAATATTAAAGCCCCTTTCAATTAGAAAAAAAGTAAACTTTATGGCTCCAAAAAGCTCAAGTCACAATACTTGTTTGAAAAATCTAAAAAAGTGGACGTATTTGTTGCCATTTGTTTTAATACAGTCTCAATAAAGTAGACTAAAAATGCTTCTATCATGATTGACATTTAAAGTTGGAAAAATGAGGCACGCAAGACTATCTATCATTCTTGAATTGAGATTATGCACAATTGCAAATTAAGGTTACTATGACTATGAGATAAAGTTAATGAAGATATAATTTCTATCCATGATGGGTGTGTTAAGTTGTGTACATCTTGACAAATAACTACATAAGTGTCAAGAAATGATGTTGATTTGATACGGTTGTGAAAGAAGTCAAAAGTTAAAGTTGAGCCCTCAAAAGTGACATAAGAGAAGCCACATTGATCTTAGGCTTCCACATCCCACGACTCGTGCTATTAAATATTGATGTTAATAGATGAATAATGTTTACTTTTTAAACAATGCATCTCGCCTTTTGAGATTTCCTTTTCATTACACCTTATATATCTTTTTTAAAAAACCTTAAAAGTAGAGATGAATTTAATGAAACAACATTATTAACTGCACAAAATTAGTGCTATCACATGAGATATGTCAATAACAAAAAATGTATCTTAGACATATATGCATATCACCATATTTTAAGAAGGCTTTCTCGAAGTTCTAAATGAACATACATACTTAAACAATGCATGCATGCTTGGAACTTTATTAATTCCAAAACTTAAAGGGTTTGATAATATACATTTTATCTTTATAAGATAGTTGGGCATGATCAAATTGGTTATGAGGGACACAATATGTGAATGTGATGCTCAGTAGTAGGTAATAAAAATATTTGAGCGCTATGCTTCTTAAGAGATATTAAGTTTGAAGCCAGAGGCATTACAACTTCAAAGGAACCTTGAACTCTCAACATAATCTCGATGAAAATGTTAGGATGGAATAGGGTTCTAGTCCTCTTTGGATTGAAATCTCAAAGCATCAATCATAACAATATCAATTGTAATAGGCATAGAGCCTCCTGATTTACATACAAATCTATTGTAAAAGAAACAAAGGTGCACAAGAGGTGAAAGTGCAGGTGAACTACTCTTGCCAATAAGGTGTTGCCTAGGTGGTAGAGGTGGGCGTGCGAGTTCCGAAACTCGGTGCAAGATCAATTGCTGTGCAAGGTGTTGGAAGCACCTTCCATCTTTGGAGATGGTGTTTGGGTGAAATTCTCCTAAAATATATAGCCATTAGGCCAAAAACGCCTTACAAAGAAGTGAACCACTCAAGTCTCTTTGACAAAATGTGTTCACAGCTCCTTATTTGTTGGTTCGGATATATATTATACGCCCACGGGCAATGCATCTCTCTGCCGTAGCGAATCAACTTCTTTACACGTGGGAGAATCTTCAGACCGCCACGTGCAAAGATGCGCCTGTGACAGCCTGTGTAGACTAGGCTTGCAAGCTCAATCATGGGCGCCTTCAAAATACACTAGGATTCAATATATCGGCAGCGAGGAAGACACAAACAGGAATCAGTATCAGGCAAGGAGCTCCGCGAGGCTAATTTCTTCTGTTGTGCGGCCGGTGGCTATCATGGGGTTCGCCGACGTCCTCGACCTTCTCCGCCGCGAGCTTCCTGTAGAGATAGATCAGGAAGTCTGCCTCTCCGCGGACGAGCACGTGGGCCTTGTTATCGTCGACGAAGTGAAAGGCTTCTGCTCTGTTGGCTGCGGGAGTCTGGTAAGGCTTTCCTCTCTCTCTCTCTCTCTCTCTCTCTCACAGAGTGAGAGGAGTGAGAGAGAGTGTGACTGTGTCTGTGTGTGCGTATGCGTGTTTCTTTCCATGACCCAGTTGTCATTTGATTCCTTCTCCGCCGCGAGCTTCCTGTAGAGATAGATCAGGAAGTCTGCCTCTCCGCGGACGAGCGCGTGGGCCTTGTTATCGTCGACGAAGTGAAAGGCTTCCTGTAGAGTTAGATCAGGAAGTCTGGTAAGGCTTTCCTCTCTCTCTCTCTCTCTCTCTCTCTCTCTCTCTCTCTCAGAGTGAGAGGAGTGAGAGAGAGAGAGAGTGTGTGTGTGTCTGTGTGTGCGTATGCGGGTTTCTTTCCATGACCCAATTGCCATTTGATTCCACCGCAGGCTCCTCGCTCTCACAACCAGCTGATTGCTCGCATGGTTGAAGAAACCGACAAGCTTGCCAAGCAGTTCTCTGCCCGTAACTGGCCCATGCTCCTCCTCCTTGACTCGCACGACCATAACAAGCCTGAACCACCATATCCACCCCACTGTATCAAAGGATCTGGTGAAGATGAGCTTGCGCCTGGTAATTACTATACCCCCCATCCTCTCCTAACTCCTAACATAGTCTACTAGTCATTCTTATTGCTTCATTAAGGTCCTAAACACAACGACCAACGCTTACTGACCCTTTCCTAACCTTCTAACTGCAGCTATTTCACCTTCTATCTGCACCTAGAAATAGCGAATGAGTAGTTACCTCATCATCATGTAGCCGATGCAGCTTATGTTTGTACATTGCACATATAGTTTTCAAAACACCATAATATGCCATTAATAGTTCACTAGCAATGGATATAGAAATATTTCATGTAAAAAATCATTAGTCTCATGCTTGAAAAGTTTGAATATTTTATTGCTAGATGTATAATGGAAGTTTCTCACATCTACCATTTAACTATTGTTTTGGAGAAAAAACAAAATGAGTAGGAATACGTTGAACATTAACGAGACATTAACGAGACATTAACTTGAGAACTCAATAAACAACAAGCACCAAGCTCGCATGTGGTCCCATGATTTTTTTTGTTCTTCTTTGTTTAAGATATTATAACATTTTCTTGACTAAAATTGGTGCATTTTCAGCATTGCAATGGTTAGAAGATGATAGAAATGCACAAATATTACATAAGGACTGCTTTGATGGCTATATCGGTGGCTTAAGGCTTGATGGAACAAATGTAGTGTCTGAATGGGTGAAGGCTAAAAACATCAAGATGGTATTTCTATCCTTTTGTATTTGATTGAGAAATGACACATGTAAGCCACAAACACATTAAAAGTAATTGCAAAATTGAACATTTCAATCACATCCTTTTATATGTTTAGATTGTTGTTTTGAGAAATACCCTTGTTTCTTATCAAATTGAGTATTGAAATGGCACTTATGTGAATTTTTACTCTTGATAGATGGTAGTTGTGGGGATTTGCACAGATATATGTGTCCTAGATTTTGTTACTAGTGTCTTGTCAGCAAGGAACCATGGAGTTTTAGCTCCGTTGGAAGATGTGGTGGTGTATACAGAAGGTTGTGCCACTCACGATCTTCCAAAAGAGGTTGCAAAAGACATTACTGGTGCAATGACACATCCACAGGCAAGTCCTATTGACCTCTTTATTGGCATAACACAACAATGTTTGAGAACATATATTAACTTAAATAAAAAGTAGATTGATATACTAGGAATTCATAGTGGGTGCATATTGTGTTTAGAGAGGAGATGACATATGGAAAAATATGATTAGTAGTTTTACTTTTGCAAGGCAATGAAAAATAGGTTATGAAGTTCCTCTTATATATAGGTTGAGTCAAGTGAGGTCTCAATCATAGCACATAGTCTTATTATTGAAGAGTGGAATGAGAGAATCTATGCCATTAGGAGTTTTAGAAGGTATATAACATGCATAGGAAAAGTATCATACCATTTTATCCTATTTTGTTTTTACTTTGATGCCTCTCATTCTTGTCCTTATCTTCAAAACACTCTTCTTTTTTGGGCAGGGGCTTACACATCATATTGGCTTGTACTTAGCAAAGTCTAGAGGTGCGGTTCTTGTGGATAAAATCTCATTTTCTAAAATTGCTTCCTAGCCAAACCTTCCAATGTTTAGTTGTTTGTATAAGGGGACATTGCACATATGTGCATACACTTTCCCTTTGATGCGAATAGTATGTATATGAAATGGTTGTCCCTTTTGAATAGTGTAATAGCATCTCAATTTCATTAAAATGCAATCTCACACTATGTAAATTTTGGTTTTGCACATGAAAGTGTGATAAAAACGTGTAAAACGTTGCAATGAATTTACGTGTTTTGAGTTGTACTAGACAAGTCCAAAACATAGTGCCACAATCTTAAGTAGGTTGATTAGGTAATGAAGTTATGATAGGTACATGATCAAGTCTAGTTTGCAATGATAGGGGATGTGTTTTGAACCAACATTTGATTGATGTTTTTTATGCCTATGGTTTATATAATGTAACAGTCCATTACAACCATGTTTAATAACAATTCACATGCCAAGTTGTATTAATCTACTATAACAATTGTATTCTGTGAACCCTTACCTTCAGTACTAAAGTTGTAAATATGTAACTCATCGGTTAGCATCTAATTCTAGTAAGCAAGGGGATTTGGTTGTGTTAGTTAGTTTTAAAAAGCTCTAATATTGGAGTGCCTTGATTTGTTTTTTTGGTCAAGATGTTAAGCCAATGTCAACTCAAATGTCTAGTGATGTTACATTGTGAGATGTTGAGGAGGATGCCTTGAATTACCCAACAAACAAACTCCATTGACAAGTACAAAGGAGAACTTATATGTCATCGAACCACCAAATGACCATAGTATCTATAGCTTAAAAACACTAAGAAGAGAGCATTAAAGGGCCAAAAACATTAAAAAGATCACACGTGAACTAAATAGCAATCATGCTTTATTAGAAAGCCATATGAGTCAACTACTTCTCCTCAGAGCTAGAAACATAGGAAGTCAACATATTCCAAAAATATAACTCAAACAAGAACTAAATATATGGGTTTAGACCCAATTCTTGAAGCCAATAAAAAGATATAGTCAAGAAGCCACATGGCCTCGTGAACCATACATAAAAATTCAAACCATCAGAGATAAAGTAACCCTTTAGCGGTTCACTATATGTAAACTCTCTATATCACATGTGTTCAAATGGCAGCCTTTTATGTGTAAAAAATGTGTAGAAAGCTTAAAAACACTAAGAAGAGAGCATTAAAGGGACAAAACTATAGCCAAGCCTTAGTTCAAGATATTCAAGAGCTTATAATAAACTTAATTGGTTAACAAAAATATCATGCACACAAGAGTATGTTTGGAGATCCATTCAAGCCTATTAGTATACTTTTAGTGTGTCTTCATATCTTTTGTTGGCATGGGTGTACCCCAAATTTTCATATTACATCAGCCCATCTCCAACACAAGAACACTTTAGTGTGAGCACCTCCTTATTCGTATATAAATAGAGAAACATCTAAAAACTCAATTAACAACCATAAGAAATTACCTCTTAGTTGTACAAAGGTGGCATCCCACTTCATGGGTCAAATGACCTAAAAGAATTAATCCAAAGTGTAAAATATCCTATACTTTATTTGGATCACACACAAAAGAAACATTCAACACACATGCTATAGTTTGAAGTATATATGTATGGTCAAAAGGCATCGATTTACACCATTCATGCATCTTGTTCATAATGTCCAAGTCCAAATACCCACGTTTGATATACACCATGTACATGCTAGAGGGATAATGTAAAGCTCCTTGGAAGAGTTCAAACCATAAGCAAAGCATAATATCTTGCTCATGAACCACTTTGTGAACATCCTACATCCAAGAGTCAACCAAAGAAACACTATAGACTCAAAACAATTTTAGACTCACATGGATATGGAACATGGCATGTAATTTTATCCACAAGTAGTAACAAATCAAGCACTAAAACATTACTAATATGTGGTTTCACATTATTGCAAACTTACTCTTGCTATTATCAACATGTAATGCCTTTAACTAACTTTTGTGTCACTCCTTTAATTTCTTATATGCTTGTATGAATTTATATGATCCTTTTGGGTTAGGATAGCTAAGGCTAGAATCGTGTACTGCCACTTGGGGTTATGGGGGGCCACCTCCATTCCTATTGTATTAGGTTAAATGTGGCCTTTACATAAGGTTTAGTTGCTTGAAGCTCTAAGTTGCATTAATTTGCTCAATTTAAAAAAGGAACAAAAAATTCAATATAAATCCAAGAATTTTAGTATTCTTATATGGTTTATTTAATTTAACAAGTATAAGTGTACCTATATTATTCATAAGAATTTGTTTCATTTAAATATTTGATAGTAGATAAAAATAATATTGCATTCTATCCATTTTAAGGGTAGAAGAAACATACAAATGATTTAGTCACGTGTTAATCTTTTGATTGAATATGATCTCATTTCTCTCATGCTTGATTTAGTGGTTTTTAAATTATCTCAACTACTTAAATGCTTTTAAGTTTGACCTTAAACTTGTTAGACCTGATCATACTTTATCATTCAAAATTTTGACATATTTACCTAGGATGATCAAATTAGCCTTTCCTTTTCATCCATTGTATTATACAAAAAGGACAAGTTGATTGCCCTACATGCAAGTATTATAAAGAATGAAACTTTTGGTATATTTATAGGATCAATCATCTTGGTCTTTTTAAGTTGTTTCATATATTGTGTTATCCAAAAAAGCCAAGATGATTGACCTAAGTGCATATATAATAAAAAATAATTGTGAAAGACATAAGGAATGTTCATATATAATAAGGATTCCTTAGGCACCATTTATTTAAGAACTAAATAATTCAAACCTACAACATAACTTACCTAGGCAAAATCAAATTTCACTTGTTTTTGTAAAAATGGATAATGTGGATTGTCCTAGATGAATAATGCCATAAAGAATGTTTTAGGTAAATATATCATAATGAAATTTTAAATTATAGTAAAGTATTGGTTTAATATCCTCATTCTAAACCAACCACTTTCTTATAGCATTATGCAATGTTGATTATAAATTAACAATTTACTTATAGCCCATATGTAAAGTCTCTAAATGTCCATATGTAAAGTTGGTATAAAAAGCAATAATAAAGTATTGATTCAAATGTTCTAATCTAAATTCTAAATAAGGATTAGTATAAATCAAGTAAACTTGGAGTGATCAACATAAGAAATCGAGCATGAATGGACTAATCACACACATGAATTGATGTAAGATAGACTATTCTTACACTATACTTTTTTAAGAACAACACATTTACTCTTCTATATATGCCAAAAGCATGCATGTACGCCAAAAGCATATTTACTCTTTTGCATACTTTCATTAAGAGGAATGCATTCTTAGCCTTACATAACCAAACATACTTTCATCCAAGATCCTAATGAGCATAAAATATAGGTGAACACAAGGCATGTGGGCTCCTTCTTTGATTCTTGTAGAGCAAAATTGTGGCATGAGCACCTTGGAAACTCACATAGGTTTACAATGAAGCCAATCAATGTCTTCTTTGATTCTACCATTGAAATCCAAAAAATGTGGGATTCACCGGGGACAATCACAATCCCCGAAAGCTCTTCCCGCTGCAAAGGAGCATCAAACGGATTCTGTAGAAAAAGAAACAACATATCAATCCACCATACAATAATGCATTCAAATATCTCATGGTAACTACGGACAAGAAAGATGAGTGACTTACAGGGCCACCGCGTCTATACAATCGGTCGGTCAATACCCTGAGACTGTGCCTCTCTGCATATCGAGTCTCAAGGCCTTGCGGATCGCGATTTGTAACGGAGTGCTGCAAAGAAAACAAAATGCTAACTGTTAGAAACATGATTGTCAGTACAAAGAATATCTCAAAAAAACAAATAAGCAAAACAAAAGAGAAACTTACAAAGTCCTCCAAATATGTCCTGTGACCGCCACGCCCAAGATGATGTACCGATCCGGCCTCGATTCGTGCCCTCGCCGCCTCCCGCTGCTGACTCCAACGTCCTGGCGAATTTGTAGCCTCCTCCCTCAGCCGGCGCCAGTTGTCTGCATCTAACCACTCAGGCTTTGGAGCCCCACTCTTGATTGCCTTGTGTGCGTCGGATCGTCTATGTGACATGTATGCACGCATGCAATCCATCATCCAGCCCGTAGAGAATCTATCCACTGCGGCTGGCATCGGGAACTCCTCATGCAAGGATGCTACTATGTAGTCCTTGCTCCCCTCCGGTATGTTCCTCCAATGATCCAGGACGTTGTGCCGAAAAACTTGTTGGCACAACTCCCTCATGCGAGCCATCACCCTCCTCCCCTCATCATTCATGATGATGGCTCCTGACCTGCCATCCACTAGGTATCCATAACCCCTAGGAGTATGCCTAAGATGGGCCCTCTCCCATTTCCGTCCACGCTCCTGGGCATATTCAGGAGACCCCTGTACATCCGGTGTACCGACGGGGGTACCCTCTCCCGGAGTGCCACTCAAAGGGGTGCCACCAAAAGGAGTGCCACCAAAAGGCGTGCCATCTGCCGATGGCTGCGCAAAAGCCGGAGTAACTGGAGTGGACGTCCCCACAGGTGTGACAAATCCTGGAGGTGACGCAGCTCCAGCTGAACGACGAGACGGAGACACCACGTCCGTGTCTCCACAGCAGCACCCCCCTAATCCTCCTGTAGTCGCAATCCCTCCCTCTGGCCCAAGTCGCGAGCGTCGAGATCGTCTGCTTGAAGCTGAAGCATCTGATCGCACTGAAGCTGATCTAGCAGAGCGCCCTGACGAAGAACGAGACAGCTCCTGATCTACCATCTCTCTGAATCTCGCGAGCTGATCTGGAGACATGCATGCCATCATGTCCTGAAACTCCTCATCGCTCATCCCTCGACTCATCCTGAAAATGTCAATACCTGCACAGATAAAAAATGATGTTAGAATAATCAATTTAAACTATACAAAGCACATTAATATAAATCATTTTTGAAAAATCCCTCTTAAAATGCATATCTTATCTACCTTTATGGAAGATCTAAACAACAAATTGAGTAATACAATTCTCCAAGAATGAAGTATTCTATGGTCCCATGTTAATCTCCTGACACAACTTTGTATACACTGGAAGGTCGATAGACATATCACTACAAAAGAACGAGTCTGCCTCATTCTCAAAAAATTCTACGACTTCTGTATTTCCATCATTGTTATCCAATGCGGGCTCCAAGCTTGCGGTGGCCTCCACCCCTTGTAATTTCGATCCCTCTATTTGCATATTTTCTTCATCTATGCATGGAACATCGCTTTGATCATATACTCTCGCACCTCAAGGAGTTGAAGGTATAACATACCACCAATCAAGGTTGTCGGGGGTTTGGATAGAAGATTACCTGTTCACAAACAATTATAAAGCGACTTCAAACCATTGTGACATAAACCATGTCGTATTACAATTAGCAAGCAAATGACTATTTGTACCTGTTCACAATGGGCCGGCAACACAAAGGTGTCGCGGAAATCTATCCATTTTTTTTCAGAATCTATTTCGAGAAATCCAGATGGACCTCGTCGAACTGTTGCTCCAGCTCCTCCAAGTACCACTTTGAACCACTGCACATCGAATAGTATCATGGAGAAGCTACGGTAATCCACCGTAATAATACTTTGCAAGTTCCCAAAATACTCCATCTCATCCACAACCGTGTTCGGATCCGTTGCTCGTCGCCGGCTCTCTTGCTCAAACCTTGCCATGACACCACAGTCCATTGTGGAGCGCATTTGGTCAATACGCTCCATCCGAAAATGCCGTCCGCGCGACCATGCTGCACTATATATTCAGCTCACACTTCCTCTCGATCTTGCCTTGCAATCTGGTACTTGGCGAGCCACGTCTCCATGGAGGCATGGTGCAACATACAAAAGCGATTCACCTTCGCTTCCATTGAGGCATCCATTCTTTTTTCTACCCCATTTCCAACCACCACATCTCTAGTCAGCCTATCATCATCCTTCAGCGTCCATAGCATTTCATTGTCTGGTTCCACCGTTGGTAGCCATTGTGAGATATGCACTAACGCCTCTGACACCAACCAACCTTCCGCCATGCTACCTTTTGGACGAGCTCGTCGCACAAAGCCTTTCAGGGTTTTCATGAAGTGCTCCAAGAAGAACATCCATCGCGTATGGACAGGTCCTGCAATCTCCACTTCGTCCACAAGATGCACAAGAAGGTGAACTTGTATCGTGAGCATGCTAGTGGGCGCGTATTTCTCAAAGAGACAGACCATCTCAACTGATCCCCGCCTTGCGGATTCAATAGAGGACATCTTAATCTCTTTCTGTGAGATCCATTGCACCAAAGTCGACAACTTGTAAATGGCCCCACGAATTTCTGGAGTTAGGCATCCCGTGATTGCGATTGGTAGGACAAACTGCCACAAATGAGAAAGCATTAAGAATAATGGTCACTTTTCAAATTTCAAAATGTCCACGCTAATTAAAATCCATTCTGTTCACAAACCTGACATATCTTATACCAATCATGGGATTTTAGCCCAGATATTTGGTCATCTTTAGAAAATGCGGACCTGAGAGAACGCATCATACCCGTCAGAGTGCGGATAGACTTGATTACTTGCTTCACAATGCACTATTCTTTGGTAGACAAAACCCAGGGAGCACGAGGAAGCTGCACTCCCCCTTCAGCACTCGACTGCTGAAAGGTGAGAAGGATCGAACCGGGCCTTCCTTTATTCAAACTGTCACTAAAAGAATAAAGAATAAAGTGACATGACGGGCGCCCGCCACCTGTAGTGTGCAGTGGCGGGTACTGTCAGTGTAGTAATACACGGGGCGGCACGGCGGAGGCGCCTTTACCCCCAACAACCTCCCACTTAAAGGCGAATCTGCCCTAGTGAGAGAGAAAAGAAAAAGAAAAGACAGTACAAATGTACATAGGTGAGGAAAGGTGACATCTCATCCAACGCCCATCAACCTCCTGAGGAAGGCAAAGCGCTCAGTAGTGAGGCTCTTCGTGAGCAAATCTGCAGGATTCTCGTCAGTGGAGATCTTGACAAGGTCAACAGACCTGTCCTCCACGACACCACGTATGAAGTGATACCTCACCTCAATGTGTTTCGTCTTCGCATGGAAGACCGAATTCTTAGCCAACTGAATGGCACTCATAGAATCCGAATGCAGTGTAGGTGTAGCATCAATCCCAAGGTCAGCAACTAGACGGCCTAACCATATGGCCTCCTTGCAAGCCTCAGTGGCTGCAACATACTCGGCCTCAGTGGTAGACAAAGCCGTACACTTCTGAACCCTGGACATCCAAGAGACAGCCCCTCCAGCATAGGTGAATACATAGCCAGAAGTGGACTTCCTACTATCTGCATGTCCTGCATAATCGGAGTCAGTGTACCCCACGACCCCTGTATCCTGGCTGCCATAGCAAATACACATATCTGCTGTGCCCTTCAGGTACCTCATGATACCCTTCACGGCATCCCAATGTCTGCTGCCAGGTGTAGCCATATAGCGTGCCACAACACCAACTGCATGCGCAATATCTGGACGAGTGGCTATCATGGCATACATCAAACTGCCCACAGCTGATGCATAAGGGATCTTGGCCATCTCGGCCCTCTGCTCATCTGTCTGCGGACAATCGGCCTGTGATACCTTCACATAAGAAGGTAATGGACAGCCAATAGGCTTTACGTCCTGCATGCGGAAGCGCTCAAGGACTTTATGAATGTACTCCTGCTGTGAGAGATACAAAAGTCCCTGATGCCTATCGCGCTTAATGCGCATCCCAAGTATATGTGAGGCCTGTCCCAAATCCTTCATCTCAAAGCTCTTCTTCAGCTGAGATTTAAGAGCATCTAGCTCATCATGAGCTTTCCCTACTATCAGCATATCATCAACATAGAGTACCAAGATAAGCAAACTGCCATCACGGGCTTTCTTCGTGTAAAGACACGGATCCATAGCACTCCTGCTGTAGCCCTGTGACTGCATAAAGGCATCAAACTTATGATACCATTCCCTAGGTGCCTGCTTCAAGCCATACAAGCTCTTCTTCAACTTGCACACTAGGTGCTCCCTGCCAGGTTCTGCAAAGCCCTTAGGCTGATCCATATAGATCTCATCATGCAAGTCCCCATGTAGAAAAGCCGTCTTGACATCCATCTGATATAGATCTAAGTCAAGCTGTGCAACCAAAGCCAAGACTAAGCGCAGGGTGGTCATCTTAACCACAGGAGAGAAGACCTCATCAAAGTCCACACCATGTTCCTGCTTAAAACCCTTTGCTACCAATCTAGCCTTGTATGCCGGCTTGGGGTGTCCAGGGGTACTTTTCAGCTTGTACACCCACTTGCATGGCAAAGCCTTCTTGCCCTTAGGCAAGGCAACCAAATCCCAAGTCTCATTCTTATGCAGGGAGTCTATCTCAGACTGCATAGCCCTCTCCCAGGAGTGACTGTCACCCCTGCGCATAGCCTCATCATAAGTGAAAGGCTCTCCTGCATCTGTAACCAAAACATAATGCATAGAGGGCTGAAATCTGTCAGGTGGACGTCTATCTCTAGCAGACCGTCTCACCGCAGGCTCTGCTGCCTGTCTAACTGCCTGTCCAACACCCTCGCCCTGTGGAGAAACTGCTGCAGGCTGTACTACTGGCTGTGCTGGAGCTCTAGGCTCCTCCTGAAAGATCACTCTGCGGATCTCAACCACCTTCTCAGGCTGCCTATGCATCTTGTCTTCATGGAAGACGACATCATGGCTGCGTACTATTTTCCGCGCCTGCGGATCCCATAGGCGATAGCCCATCTCTCCTGACTCACCATAGCCAAGGAATATGCATTTAATGCTCTTTGGATCCAATTTACTCCTCTTGTCCTTGGGCACATGGCAGAATGCCTCACATCCAAAGACACGGAGATGCGCATAAGAGGGTGGCTTACCAGCCCAAACTTCCTCTGCAACCTGGAAATCCAATCCACTGGAAGGCGATCGGTTTATGACATGCACTGCCGTACTAACTGCCTCAGCCCAAAAACTCGGGGGTAGGCTTGCATGGCTAAGCATAGAGCGCACACGCTCCTGAATAGTCCTGTTCATGCGCTCAGCCAAACCATTCTGGGGTGGGGTGTAAGGGGCGGTCAACTGACGCTTAATACCCCTATCATCACAAAACTGCTCAAAAGCATGCGAGACATATTCTCCCCCATTATCTGTCCTAAGGCATTTCAGCCTATACCCAGTCTGGTTCTCAACAAGAGCAAGCCATCTCTGAAAAACTGCCAAGACATCGGACTTCTGCTTTATGGGATAAGCCCACACTTTCCTAGAAAAATCATCAATGAAGGTAACGAAGTACTTCGCGCCACCCATAGACATGCAAGGCATAGGCCCACAAACATCGGAATGCACCAATGCCAAGGGCTCACTCATGCGTGGCCTACCCGATTTCTTATGCGTAGACCTATTCTGCTTACCATAAAGACAATGATCACACGAGTCAAAACATGCATAATCCAAAGGCGGAAGATACTGCAAACCAGATAACATTTTCATTCCTTTCAAAGACATATGCCCCAAACGGGCATGCCAAAGTGATACATGTGGGATAGAGCCCACTGCCAAAACATGGTCTACAGAAGACCCAGATACAACAAGAGGATAGAGGCTGCCAGCCTTGGCGCCTCTAGCAAGCACAAGTCTGCCTTTGGTAATCTTCCAGGTAGAATCCCCAAAACAGACATGAAATCCTGCATCATCCAACTGTCCTACAGACATAAGACTACGCGTAAGCGCAGGTACATGACGTACATCCGTGAGCAAAAAGGAACTGCCAGTGGAAAACTGCAACTGAATATCTCCACAGCCCACAATATCAAGAGACCTGTCATCTCCAAGTTTGACTGATCCAGATACAGTACGGTAAGAGTGAAACCACTCACGGTAAGGCGTCACATGGAAGGACGCACCTGAATCCAATAACCAGCACTGTGCATACATACTAGGTGTCTCAGTCAAGTGTGAAGCATCAGAAGAACTAGCTGTAAGTATAAACTCATCACCACCATCGGACTCTTCAGTCTGCGTGACATTAATTTCCTCAATCTTGACGTTGGACTTCGCAGGTACTATGCTGCGATCAGAGGACTTCTCTTGCACTTTATCTTTCCCCTTATCCTTGCGCTTCTCATTGCGCAACTCATGACACTGTGGTCTAATATGGCCCTTTTTCCCACAATGATGACAAGTGACATTTGCATTGCGTCCACGCGACTTACTACGCGACTTGCCACCACGAGATTTAGACCGACCCTTCTGCGAGTCACGGCCTCGGCCATTACCACGGTCATACCTGTCATTCCTGCCTCTAACTGTCAAAGCATGACTACCACGAGAGGCATCCAAGTTTTTGCGATTCACCTCTTCCTGAAGAAGAGCACTCTCAACATCTGCCAATTTTAGAGTAGCACTAGAGGCACAAAGAGCAGTGCGGAATACATCCCATGACTCATTCAGAGTTCCAAGCAAGAAAAGAGGAGTTACTTCCTCTCCAAAGGTGATATCCTGCGAAGTCAGGTTCTTCAGTATAGCATGGAACTGGCTCAAGTGAGCAGACATAGTCGCATTATCCTTCATGCGCAGATCCATAAGCTGCTTCAACCAGTACATCTGACTCGCCGGACTTTTCTTATCATAAAGATTCTTGATCTTATTCCATAGATCCCATGCACTCTGTGCTTCCTCAAATACATTATAATGTACCTGTTCAGTGAGAGACAATACAATCGTGGACTTGCATAGCTCATCAAGTTCAAGCCAGTCGTCAATGTCCATAGTTTCAGGCTGCTCCCCACTCAACCGAAGTGGCTTAATCTGAGATTTCTGCACCAAAACCTGCCATATTTGACTCTTCCAGTAAGAGTAGTTGGTACCATCCAACTTTGTAATGTTAAAGATGGCACTATCATGCGAAGATGACGCCATTATGCAGGCTGGAAATGCCCAAACAGTCCAAAACTGCTTGCTGTTTTACTACAGAAACTGCCCAAAAATGACCAAAACGGGGTCCAAAGGGTGAGCAAAGTGTGCCAAAAGTTGCTGCCCACTTAGTACTAGGTGCGGTACACCAAATCAGGATATTTCAGCATGAAAAGTACACCTCAGTCCACCAATAACTGCTTGCTGTAATAAATTGCAGGTATGCAGTCTAGAGAGCTAACTGTCCCAAAATAGGATCCAATGTCAAGCAAACAATGCTAGGTCCAAAGCCGGCATGAAACGGACATAAGCAAGGCCAACGACAGTGAAAAGAACATGAGCTCAACACCAAGCATGTCAAAATAACATCTGCCAGTGAAAGGCACACCCCCAGACACTCTAGGCAAAGTGTTCCTGTAACTGCCAAAACCTGACACAAATAGGTATCTGCTCAAAGAGAAAGATCCAAATATGAGACTCAGCTCATAAGCATCCTGTGAACCAAGAGTACATCAATGCATATCCATAAAGATCGGAGTATGATCCCAAAGTCTCAATGTGTATGTAGCTGCTCAAGACATAAACTGCTTCAAATACATGTAAGTGCTCACAGCCTGGAAAAAATGATGCAATCTGCCCTGTTGGTGCTGAACTTGCTGTTGCTCCACATGGGCTGAAAAGGGGGTAATGGGGGGCTCAATGATGGCCCAAGGTAGGCACATACCAAGCCATGAAGGCCCAATGCAAAGGGGAGGGAAGATATGAGCTATGGAGCTCAAGAAGAGTGGCTGCCCTTTGTTCCTGCCCTGTTTCAATCTGAGAATACACTCAAATGCCTGCAAATGCTGAAGCAATACCTCAAGGGCAAGGCCCTGATGAAGCTCAAGAAGGCCAGGATGGAGCTCGGGAAGCCGGGGAGAGTCGAGAGCTCAAGAGGTCGGCTATGGCTGCCGGGATGGAGACCCAATGCGTGAAGCGAGTCGATGCGAAGGTCGGGAAGCATCGAGTCGAGCTCGAGCAAGAGAATGCCAAGCTCTGATACCAGTTGAAAGGTGAGAAGGATCGAAGCTTGCACGCGAGCTATGGCGGGAGAGCAAGAGCAAGAAAGAGAGAGACAAGAAATGGGAACTCCAACCGTCACAATGTGTGACTGGGCCTTCCTTTATTCAAACTGTCACTAAAAGAATAAAGAATAAAGTGACGTGACGGGCGCCCGCCACCTGCAGTGTGCAGTGGCGGGTACTGTCAGTGTAGTAATACACGGGGCGGCACGGCGGAGGTGCCTTTACCCCCAACAACTGCGGCCAAAGCGCCTCCATCTTACCTACCTCCTTTAAATCCATTCGTGACCCTATAGTGTCTCTCTTTCCTGTGATGTGGTCCCATAGCAAGCTGCCCACATTTTTGAAAATATGCATGGGATCCAAGAAGTGGTTGACCTATAAGTGGATCCAATACGGCAACTCGTAGAAAACTGAGAACCGTCGCATTCCATTTGGATGTGATTCCGGGTTTACCATTTTCAGCTCGTACCAGCTTGCAGCGTTCATACGTGCTAGAGGTCGTCCAAGAAAACCTTCCCTGAGTTCATGATCCTCCGGCAAGAAAGCGGCGTGTCCTTGATATAACATCTTCTTCATGGTTCGTGACCTTCGGGAGTCTAACTGTGGCCCACACAATGGACATGCATGATAACCTGAGGTAACGAGACCTGCAAGGCGATCCACGACCTAGTGAATACTTGATTGAATGAAATAAAATATAGATATTACCAGCGAGAACAAAGGTCTGCTCACCTGAGCACTTTCCCAATCCCGGAAAGTCATGCATCGTCCACATGAGAATGGCTCGAATGTTGGCTGACCGCCGACCATCGCGCCTACTCATATCTTGCACCATGACCCCCTCCTCCCACAAAATCTTAAGCTCATCGACTAATGGACGAAGATACACGTCCATATTTTTTACTTTGTAGCGGCCCGGGACGAGCAAGCTAAGGATGAGATGTCCTTTCTTCGTAGAAAGCCATGGGGAAATGTTGTAGTTGACAAGCACTATAGGCCACACACTGTAAGAAGTCGAGCGCAGACCGAATGGGTTCACACCATCCATGGCGAGACTGAGCCGAAGATTCCTTGGCTCTCGCGCAAAGCCTGGGAAGGTAGAGTCAATGTGGCTCCATGCGCGCGAATCTGCTGATATTCGTTGAACTTCATCCGTGGACCTATTTTGCACATGCCACGTTGTCAAGCTTGCCATGGCAAACGTGCGAAACATGTGGTTTATGCGGGGGATGAGCAGAAAGTGTCTGAGAACTTTTTGAGGGATGGTCTGCCCTTGCAAGTCCTGTCGATACCTGTGAGCACCACACTTTGGACATGTCTCCATAGTCTCGTATTCATCTCGAAACAATATGCAGTCGTTGATACATGCATGGATGTTATTGTAGTCCATGCCAAGCTTTCGTAAAACATGTTGTGCATCATCACGAGACTCAGGCATGGTGTTTGCAGGTGGCAATATATGATATTTCAATAACGTGAAAAAAATCATAAAACACCTTGAAAAAACACAAATGTTTGCAATAATACTGTTTAAAAAAGAAAACAATGAAGTCTGTGTGCAAGGTACCTGAATAACTCAGTCACACTCGTATCGCTCCAACCGTATTTTGCTTGCACACTTAAGAGTGCAAGCAATGTCTTCAACCGAGATACTCGGCACCCATCATATAATGGTATGGATGCTTCCTCTCTAAGCAGGTCAGATGTCTCAACATCCATGGGAATCAATGCATCGATCATTGCCTCCATCTCAGGCTCTAAGATTGTAGGTAAGTCGGGAAGGTTGTCTGTCTCCTCTGGCATTGACGGTATAGATGGGCCTTGCGAGTGGTCGATTGGCTCCTGCAATCCATCCATCGCACGTCCACGAACTCTTCTAATTGGCCGCAAAGGGTGCACTCCCCCTTGGGTCGAGACATCACCCCCCTGGATACAAAATTTGCCAACAAGACCCAATCTTATTGTGTATGGTTTTCAATTAGCTTGAGAGTACAATGCATGAAAAATGCTAACTTCAAATTACCGTTTGCTGAAAATCCGCAATCGCCTGATCAATGATCTCAGATTGAAACTCGCCAAATCGTCGTACGTGTTCTATAGACAATCGGCGTTTTCGTCTAATTGCCAACTTGCATTGAGAGCAAGGACATGGGACACGCTGATTAAGATACGTCTTGCGGTCTTGAACAATAAGACCTTCTTCGTTCGCCATCTTATCTACATTACAGCAAACGAGGCTTAAATGGATAGCTTTATGGAGATGTACGTCAAGTTGCAAGTTGACCATAAACCTTGCATTGTATATAGTAGTCGAGAGATTTTCTAATGTTATATCTCGGCCTTGTATCATGCTCAATGATTTGTTTGTCGCGGTAGATAATTATTTGTTATATCTCGGCTTTGAGTATAAGTAATCCATTTTAAAATTAATGCGCGCCATCTATGAAATTTTATAACTATAGTAATAAAATTTATTTCAATAAATTCTACTCATAGTCATAAGACCTGAGAGAAATTATCCTATACTCAATTTAAGGGTTTCTTCTTCTATAACAATAATTTTGGGTTCATTTTGATGAAGTACGTGGCCCATGGCAAAGCACATTGCATACCATTATCAATAAGTCTATTATCTTAAATTTCCTTCCCCTCCCTCTCATTCTCTTTCTCTCCCTCTCCCTCTCTTTCTCTCTTTCTCTCACCCTCTCCCTCTCCCTCTCGTTCTCTTTCTCTCCCTCTCTCATTTCCTTCCCCTCCCTCTCCCTCTCCCTCTCCCTCTCTTTCTCTTTTTCTCCCTCTCCCTCTCTATCTCTCTTTCTCTCTCATTTCCTAAACAAGCAAAAAATAAAGTGATTTAAACATCCTCCAAGCAAAAGGGAGAGGGAGAGATACAATGCACTCTCCCTCTCTTTCTCTTTCTATCCCTCTCTCATTTCCTTCCCCTTCCTCTCCCTCTCGCTCTCTTTCTCTCTCATTTCCTCTCCTAAACAAGCAAAAAATAAAGTGGTTCAAACATTAAACAAGCAAAAGGGAGAGGGAGAGAGAGAATGCACTCTCCCTCCTTCTCCCTCTCTTTCTCTTTCTCTCTCTCTCTTATTTCCTCCCCCTCCCTCTCCCTCTCCCTCTATTTCTCTTTCTCTTTCTCTTTCTCTTTTTTTCCCTCTCCCTCTCCCTCTCCCTCTCCCTCTCCCTCTCTTTCTCTCTTACTCTCTCGTTTCCTCTCCTAAACAAGAAAAAAAGAAAGTAATTTAAACATTAAATAAGCAAAAGGGAGAGAGAGAGAGAGAATGCACTCTCCCTCTCTTTGTCTCCCTCTCCCTCTCTTTCTCCCTCTCTTTCTCTCCCTCTCTCTCCCTCTCCCTCTCCTTCTCTTTCATTTCCTCTCCTAAACAAGCAAAAGAGAACGATTTAAACCTTCAACAAGCAAAAGAAAGAGAGAGGGAGACTCACCAATGAGATATGGCGAGCGTGGGTGGCTTCTCTTTGCAATGAGAGCTCCTCCTCTCCTTCGCGAACAACGGCGGCGGCGGCGGCGGCAGCAAGTCTCTTCCTCTTCTTCTCTCACAAAGCCTTCACTCTCTCCCTCACTCTCACTCTCAAAAGGCGAAGAAAAGAAAATGAAAACGGCCCTCTGGTTTCAGCCGCGCTTTTTTTCCCTGCGGCGTCGCTATTTGCGATGCAAATAGGGACGCCAATTGCGACGCCGATATCCGCCATCGCTAATCGGCGTTGCTAATTGCCCAATTCCTTGTACTGGTTGAAGATGGGCTTCCAAGTGGGATCTTCTCTATTGCGTGTCGGTGCAACACTTGTCACCTTTCGCTAGTTCTTATTTCTGTCCTTTTCTTCCACCCTCTCTGTCAAGCAATATAGGTATGGATTCTTTGTATTTGCACCATTGGAGATTCCACACATGCATTTTAAAGTTTTCAAGTCTCCTGCAAGATGCCATTCAACCAAGTATTGACCATATCCTTCAACCAAGAGCATCTCACCATGTTCCTGACGATCGATGATGATTGGAATGCTTGTGTGCATAAAGAATAGCTGCAACACCTCAAATGTTTCCTTAGGAACTTCAAATGCAGCAAGCCACCACACATGGTGCTCAGATTGAACACTAAAGTTCCCTAGGTTGTTCTTGTCGAATTGTAAAGCTCTATTCATCAGAGTTACACTAACTCTTTCAATCTTTACTCCTTTGACGACCTCACTTTCATCTAATTTTATAACAAACTGCAATTTATCATTACATTCCTCAACAGACATATGTAGTACATTACCATTGCCGATTGCACCTTGTTCAAATCTAAATAGTAATTATTGAGCTCGGTGAACTTCACCTCATATGCATTTTTTATCCCAACCTTTAGTGTTTCCACACATTGAACATGCATGGGATCTCTTATCAACTCCAAAACTTTTGTATTAAGTTACCATTGGGCCTCTATTAGCTTTGAAGGTTGAGGATGAGGCAGATTCTATTTCTCTTCAGCACGCGACCAAGCCCAGCCTTCACACCTTTGAATATCTCTGAGTAAGTCGTTGTGCTAATGCCGGCCCTATCACAAATAGATTGTGCATCCACAGCTGAGAACTCATTTGACACATCTTTTAATGTGCACTCAATCACCTTTTCCTTCACAGCCTTAAACTTACGATTGCTCAAAGTGTTTTTCAGTGTACTTACCTTCAGCAATCTACTAATACACGATCCAACCTCACCCTCACCTAGGTTCTCTTTCTGAGCTACCTTACATGCTTTGATACATCGCTTCCACTGTCCACTATTCACAATTAACTCATTGATTAGCTTCTTCTTTTGTTTGCACTCTTGTGTTGGCTTGCTGTTGATCTTTCTCAAGTCTTCCAATTGTGCCTTTGCCTCCTCATATGAGATACCAATGTCATGGATAGTGTCCTGCATTGAAATAATTTGATTGTTTTGTTGAATTACAGTAACATTCAGTTGTATCACTTAGCCTATGAGCTGTTGTATATAAAGTTGATGTGCAGCGATCACATCATGGCAATTTTTTATGGTTGCTTGGCAAGTTGTAAATACTTTGAACGCTTGATCATTGAGCTGCCTAGTATAACCAAGTAACCCATTTTCACCCTCACACACATACTTCAGCAAATTTGTGATTCTTGAGAAAGTTGGAGGTTTATTGTTTAAGGGGTCAATTGGGTAGATTCTCCCATCAACCCACAAATCCACATGTTTCAATCCCATTTGCATGTAACTCTGCAAAACCTAAGGGGCATATTCAATCTCTGCCTCAATATGCAGCTCCTTCTTTCATGTATTCATTTTACTATTAATAGAACGGGGAGCCTACTTGGTTGTCACAAGAGGTAGAGCGGAGATGCACAGAGAGGCACACAAAGGTGCCAAGGGAAAGGAGGGTGTAAGTAATTCACTCTGTCAATGAAGGTTGCATAAACACAGAGAAGAGGTCACAATAGAGCCATGAGAGAGTATAGATATGGGGGGAAGTAGCTCATAGGGTAGGGATGTCCAAGACTTTTCGTATTTTAGATATTTCTATTTCGCCTCCAAAAACATCTCCAAAAAACACAAAATTTGACCAATTGGTTAGTTTTTTGACCAAAAGCCAGGATATAAAAAATCCCCAAAATATCTTAAAAGGAACTTCCAAAATTTCATTTTCCTTGTTCTTGATTAAAAAATCAATCACCTCATATTTACTAATCATTTTGCATTGAAAACGAAGCACCACACTCCCGTAACTAACTCATTTTTGAATATAAAATTTGGTTGAAAAAGACTTCTTGAATGAGGAGAGAGAAGGAATCTGAGTATATCTTTGTAGATAATATAAAAAAGGCAAAATGAGATTGCAAAAGTGGAGAGAGAGGAGGATTTTTTTACTATTCTTCTCTCCTCTTTTCCTTGTTTTAAGGAGGAGAGAAGGGGGGCTAAAAGGCCCATTTGTGAGTTCATTTTTTTCCTAATGTCATACAAATTATTGAGGGTGGTGACAACAATGCCAAGGGTGAGCATCATGTTGAGATTCTATTGGAGAGCATCAGTCCTCTTGTTCAATGTAAAAGGTAAGTATTTTTTGTAGGCATTGTCATTCATCATGAAGTCGAATTTTGGTCTAACCTTTTGTATTCTCATAGGATTCAAATGACCATGGATATAGCACAATTTACCCTTGCAGTAGATGAGCATGGTCAATGAACTCATTATTTGCCTTGCTTAATTTCTCTCTCTACCTAACAATATGACTATTTACTCTACTCATTGAGCACACATTGCTTGGATTTGTTTGCACATTCGGCACCCTGTGCTCCATACCCTCCAAAAGAAATCCTAAGGAAACCAATTTAGATGTCTCATATGCAATTAAACATGTCCCCTTGGCTACCTTCCATACTAATGGTGCAAGTCAACAAAAGCTCTAAATCTGCTTATCACTCCTAGTTGAGTGAACCACAATTGAGGAACAAGACCAAAAAATTTGCCAACTCCCATTATCCTTATATTGTCTTTGGCCCTTGAAGCATGATGGAGGCACTCCCTTAACTCTTCCACCTCTACCATCATGAACAAAGGATGTGCATACACTTTTCTTTGCTATGAAACACTCCCCAACACATGGATTGAGGATGTTTCACTCTTTCATATCTACATTAGTCTATTTAGGAACACTTCTAGTGAGTGTTGGTCCTCCCCTTGTTCTTGGATCATAAATATGACATTCTCATACTTTGGCTTATGACTGTCGATGTCCAACACAAATCTTCCATGCACATTTCTCCTCTTTTGCATAATAGTTCATTTCTCAACAACACTCTATAGACCACTTGTTATTTGCTTTACTCCAACACAATTGATGTTAGATCCTGGTGCACAGATCGGTCGCCGTATGCGCGCGTAGTGAGCGTCAGAAGGTCCCCAAGAACAAAAGAACTCTACTTTTTGCACACAAATCAATGTAGAAAGCATGCACGACATGAACAAGAGAACAATTGGGTGCAATCTCCCCCCCATGCCTTGTGTGAGCGCTCCACAAAGCATGTATTTCATATATTAATCATCTTCAAGCTCAAATAATAGCCCAAATTACAAAATAGCACGCTTTAGCTTTTGAGTTTGCTTTTGTGCCAAATAGAATTAAAGCTAATGGGTGCCCGAGAAGTTAGGTGTACCCAAATACAATGTCCAAATACAAATATCTAAATCGTGCGCCCATGCGCATACAAAAATAATAAATAAATATATAGCGCTTTGATAAATAAGCGCGACAAAATATAGGCGCCATGCCTAAGATATGCACCCATCAAAATATTGAGAATAACTTGAATACACACTATCCTCCAATGCTTTCCACTGCCACCGCTGCTATCTCTACACATAAACTGAAGCATTCACTATTGTTAGTAAAATAATACAATTAAATCGATAAAAGTGAATACCTAGCAGTCTTCAGCTACATAAATAAATTGGTTAGAAATCAATCCTAACCTTAATTTATCACGAGTGTACAAACTCATAAATGTTTATTAATTTAAATATGTATTTTGTGGAATCACTCGCTATGGAATTACCTATGTACACATAAATTAACAAAACGCCCGAAAAGGATAGGCATCTCCATCGGCTTCTCGCACAAAGAATCCACTTTGTGTATGAGCCTCGGTAACAAAATCTTATGGATCAATCCATCGTAAAACCTCACGAAATCCATCGTGGCATGGAATCCACCGTGAAATATGCCTCCTGGCATCATACCCCATACCCCCGGGGTGGGATAGTAATTGACCTCAACTGCTATTAGTTCAATGTGGAGCTAACAGAGTGGGGAAAGCATTTAAGTCTCTAGTGTGCATCCATTGGGCCTCTTCAACAGGATAGTTTTTAAATTTGACCAAATATCTAGAATATCTACGGCCAGTTCTAGTGGTCATAAAGTCAGTATCTATAATAGTTTTAGGCTCAAGGATTTCAGTCTCATCATCTAACAAAGGAGGGTTTTCATAGAGACAGGGTGTATAGGTAATTGGCCTCTAAAGGGTCGTAATAAACTAATATGGAAGGTGTTGTGGATTTTCCAATGTTGTGGTAGTTCTAGTTTAAATGCATTGTCATTGATTTTGTGTATGATCTTGAATGATCCATAGAATCTAGGTGCTAATTTCACAACTCGATGTTTATCTACACTTTGTAATCTACGTTTTTCTATTCGTAACCAAACATAATCATCAACTTTAAAATTCATAGCCTGTCTTTTCTTATTTTCTTGTTTTGTATACGATTGCTGGGCTTTGGCAATTATATCTTTAACTTCATAAAAAATAGTGGCATGCATGTTAGCAATATCATCATCAGTTTGAATTTTGTTTGATAATGATGCAACAGGTGTAGGCAATCTATATCCATAAATAACTTCAAATGGTGCTTTCTTTGTAGTTGTATGTGGTGTATTGTTATATGCAAACTGAAGTAAATGTAGATCTGTATCCCATGTGTGTGGTTTTGAAATTGTATAAGCACGTAAAAGATCTAAAATAGTACTATTAGTAGCTTCTGTTTGACCGTTTGTTTCAGGATGAAATGCAGATGAAAAATCAATCTTTGTTCCTAAGTTAGCAAACAAAGTAATCCAAAAATTATTACAGAATCTAGAATCATGATCAGAAATAATAAATTTTGGTAAACCATGATTAGTAAACACAGTTTTCAAAAACAATTGAGCAGCTTGAGATGCAGTTAAAGTTTTCTTGCATGGAATGAAATATGCTTGTTTGCTAAACCTATCTACAACAGTCCAAATCATATCATGGTTAGCTTTAGTGTTAGGTAAACCAGTGATAAAATCCATTGAAATCTGTTCCCATGGTCGTGATGGAATAGATAAGGGCATTAATAAATGATATTGTTTACCATGGTGTCTTTTAACTCGTTGACAAACTAAACATTCAGATACAAAGTTAGATACATCAGTGTCCATATGTGGCCAATAAAAATCTTCAGTCAATGTATGCAAAGTAGATATAATACCTATATGACCTTGATATGGAGGACAATGAATCTCATTCAAAACAAATGATCTAAATGGAACTATCACACACAATCTTTTTTCATAAAACATGAATCCATTATTGTAAGATAGTGAATCAATATGAATCCAATTATTTGCAACTAATTTATTCCAATCAGCTTGAAAAGTAAGATCCTGATGATAAGTATCTTTCATAGGGATAAGGAAATCAAAGGATATAATAGAAATATTATGAATTGTCGGTCTTCTACTCAAAGCGTCGGCTACAACATTCTCTTTTCCTGGTTGATATTGTATAAGGGGATGAAAACTTTGAATAAAAGCTGCCCATTTAATGTGTCGGTCAGACATTTGGGGTTGACTAAGGAGATGTCTAATGCTTTGTCAGTTTTGATCATAAATTCAGATCCCATTAAGTAATGTTTCCATTGACATAAGGCTTGTACTACAGCTAGCAATTCTTTATCGTAGGTAGAATATTTAAGTTCAAATGGTTTGAGTTTACAGCTAGAGTAGGCTATGGGATAATTATCTTGCATAAGGACGGCTCCTATTTCAGATCCACTAGCATCAATAACTACTAAAAAGAATGGTCTATTGAAATTAGGTAGTTGTAATACAGGAGCATGGGTTAATGCATGTTTCAATAAATCAAAAGATTTTTGTTGATTGTCAGACCATTTATACACAATACCCTTCTTTAAGAGTTTTGTCAAAGGTAAGGCAAGTAATGAGAAATTTCGCACAAACTTTCTGTAAAAACTAGCAAGACATAGAAAAGAACGTAACTCATGCACATATTTGGGTATGGGCCAATTTAAAATTGCTTCTATCTTTTTAGGGTCAACTTTGATACCTTTTGATGAAACAATATGTCCTAGATATTCAATTTCTGTTTGGAAGAATTCACTCTTTTGTGGATTAGCATACAATTGATTGTCTTTTAACAACTTGAAAACTAAAGACAAATGTTCATAATGCTCATTCTAATTTTTACTGAATACTAATATATCATCAAAGAATACTATAACACAATGCTGATATTTCAGAAATATACGATTCATCATGCGACTAAATGTAGCTTGTGCATTAGTTAAACCAAAAGGCATAACTAGAAATTCATAGTGTCCAAATTGTGTTCTAAATGCAGTTTTGAATATATCAGATTTATCCAATCTTACTTGATGATAACCAGATTTAAGATCTATCTTACTGAATATGGCAAAACCTTGTAGCTTATCCATAAGATCATCTACCCTAGGAATCGAATATCTATTCTTAACAATAATTTTATTAAGGGCACGATAATCAATGCACATGCAATACGTATTATTATTATTCTTCACTAATAAAACAGGTGCACCAAATGGACAACTACTAGGTCTAATTAATCCTCTATTAAGAAATTCTTCTATTTGATTTTGAATTTCTCTTTGTTCAATTTGGTTATGCCTATATGGTGCTTCACATGGTGGTTGTGTTCCAGGAATTAAATCTATTTTGTAATCTTCAGGACGTGATGGTGGTAATCCAGGTGGTAAATCATCAACAAAACAATCTTGAAATTGAACAAGAAATTGTGTATGCCTAGGGTGAATTTGTTTTTCTTTAGCTTGAAGTTCATTCATCCATATTAAATAAGATTTGCTACTTTTACGTAATGCACGTTTAGCCTGAGTATGAGTAAGTAGTGGAAAATTATTGGAGGCGTACATACCATGCAATGTAATTTGTTTTCCTTGAAAATAAATTTTAATTGAATGCGTAGAATAATCTATGTCCGGATTATACTGATGACGCCAAGGCATTCCTAAGATAATGTCACTAGACTGCAAATGTACAACTAGGAAATTTCTTCGTTCAGTATATTCACCAATTTTAATTTCTAAGTTATGCACCTCTTGTGTTCCATTATATCTTGTTCCTAGGAATGAAGCTTTAATGCGATAATTTGTAGAAATAGTTTGTAAATTTAATTCTTTAACTAGCTTTGCAAAAATAAAGTCATGTGTGCTACCATCATAATGTAAAATAGTCTTTTTTTTACCATGCACAAAACACTTCATTGTTAACAAAGAATGAGGAGTTAGCATACCTGGCAAAGTATCCAAAGTAGTACCAATGTCGTCATCATCTTCTGTAAAGTTAGGCATTTCCTCACGTTCTTCTTCTTCCATTGCTCCAAGATAATTGATATGGACAGGTGGCTTTTTGGTTTGGCAATTGGCTGCTAGATGTCCATGTTGATGGCATTTGTAACAAACTATGGGTTTGGCATTAGATACATTGTTGGTAATGGCAGGAAATTTAGGAATGTTGGGATTTGGCTGTGAGGATGGCTTAGGGTTTGGATTGGTGTTTGATGGCAAAGCAGGTGGTCGTGTCCCAGACTTACGGAATGAAGATGGGAGAAAACGACTTTGATTGAATCTTCGAAAATTTGAATTGAATTGTTTGGAACCATAGTTACCATTAGTCTGAAATTGTTGTGGATGCTTGTCTCTTCCACGAATCTTGTCTTCAGTGTCACGAGCCAAGGAAATTGCATCCTCAAGGGTTGTTGGCTTGAACATATTGACTTCAGCATAGTAATGTCCAAGTAGGCTAGACATAAACTTGCGTTTGTGAGTTGCTTCAGGTACATCTTCGAGCATGCGTAGTTGCAGTATAGCATTCCAGAAACGTTCAGTGTATTGGGAAATAGGTTCACGATCTCTTTACTGTAGAAGATCCCATTGCTTAATGGCTTTTTAATGGAATTGAGGAGGAAGGAAATTCTGGAAAATTTTCTTTTGGAAAGTCTCCCAGGTAGTGGGACAATCAATGCTCTTGCGGACCACAGTCTGCCATAAAGATGCTCGATCGATTAAATGGTTAGTGACACATTTAATTTTGTCTTTCTCAACATATGTCTCTTCATGGAAGTAATCATCAAATTGATTGATAAAAGCAAGTACAGTCTTTCCATCTCGAGATCCATTGAAAGTACGAAATTTGAAGTTTCTTTTACTTATCTTTGTTTCTTTGCGGATGGATTGGGCTTCAAGCGTCGCATCGATGGTACATCGTATAAGATCTTTGGGTTGCGGTCCATCTTGGTTGGTGGTAGATCGTTGCAAATTGGCCAATTGAACTTGCAAATCTTGTCGGCGGGCTCTTCGTTCTTCTTCGAGTTGCATCATAATCAAATCCAACTTTTGCTCCATCGTTGGTTCGGGTAAATCATCTTTAGCATAATATCGTCCATATGTTGTTCGGTCATCCTGTAAAATCCAAAAGACCTCACACTCTCGAAATCTGATTAGCGGGATGAGTGTAGCTCAAAGGCGGGTATACAAGGCTTGTAAATTTTATTTGGCTTTTGTGGTCTTTGTCCTTTTCGATTGCGGTATTTGTTGTCACAACCCTCTTCATAGAAACGTCATATAATCTTCGTATGACCTGCATATGACCTTGTGCGTTTGCTAAAACTGATTCAGCAAGTCTGAAAGTATGAACATGGTCTACTAGAGAGTAATAAACTGATTCTGTGCTTCTGCGTGTGAACTGCATTTATGGAAGTGGTTGAATAAGTCTTTTATGGACCTTTGTGACTTGTAGGACTTGGACAGCTTATGACTTAAAGCTTATGTGATGAAGCTTTAATGTAACTGGGATGTCGTCAATTTCGTTTTTTTAGGAGGGGAAGCTATTTTTTTTGCCGCCGATTCTGGCGTCAGGATGCCGGATTACCAATTCGAAGAATTGAGTGGTCTTAAGCTTTTTAATAAGCTTATTAAGCTTTGACTTAAAGCTTTAAAGCTTTTTGGCTATGGAGCTTACTGTATAAAATGACTTGAAGAAGGAGCTATCCACATGGTCCTCTGCCTCCATAGGCTAGTCCTTTGTGATCAGAGAGTGCAGAAGGGGGTTCTTGACCGCCAGGAACACACTGGTATCGACCGTTCGCGATGAAACTGGCTGCAGAGCTCGTTTGTTCCAGGAGCTCCGCCTTCGTGCAAGATGGTAAGCGATTGGAAGCTCTCGATCTCAGCTTTGCTCTGATACCACTGGTGCACAGATCGATCGCCGTATGCGCATGTAGTGAGCGTCCGAAGGTCCCTAAGAACAAAAGAACTCTACTTTTTGCACACAAATCAATGTAGAAAGCATGCACGATATGAACAAGAGACCAATTGGATGCAATCTCCCCCCATGCCTTGTGTGAGTGCTCCACAAAGCATGCATTTCATATATTAATCATCTTCAAGCTCAAATAATAGCCCAAATTACAAAATAGCACGCTTTAGCTTTTGAGTTTGCTTTTGTGTCAAATAGAATTAAAGCTAATGGGCGCCCAAGAAGTCAGGCGTATCCAAATACAATGTCCAAATACAAATATCTAAATCGTGCGCCCATGCGCATACAAAAATAATAAATAAATATCAACCGCTTTGATAAATAAGCGCGACAAAATATAGGCGCTATGCCTAAGGTATGCACCCATCAAAATATTGACAATAACTTGAATACACGCTATCCTCCAATGCTTTCCACTGCCACTGTTGCTATCTCTATACATCATCTGAAGCATTCACAATTGTTAGTAAAATAATACAATTAAACCGACAAAAGTGAATACCTAGCAGTCTTCAGCTACATAAATAAATTAGTTAGAAATCAATCCTAACCTTAATTTATCACGAGTGCGCACTCTAAACTCATAAATGTTTATTAATTTAAATATGTATTTTGCTGAATCACCCGCTATGGAATCACCCATGTACACATAAAATTAACAAAACGCCCGAAAAGGATAGGCGTCCCCATCGACTTCTCGCACAAAGAATCCACTTTGTGTATGAACCCCGGTAACAAAATCTTACGGAATCCACCGTGGGATATGCCTCCTGGCATCAGATCCATCAAATGCCTTCTTGCTAGTGCTCCCTTATCCCTTAAAATAAATTTATTGTGTATATTTTTAAGGCTTGGTCTAGAGCCCTCATGTTTTCCTATAAAATAAGATTTACAAAGAGTTCTTTGAAAAACTGACATAGCAAGGTCCATAGCACAAGTAGAGGACAAGAAGAGCTACCCTCATGGATGCATGTTTGCATTTAGAAAGATTGGTTCTAGGCAAAATGTAACCTCCTGAAGAGCACCCTGCCACGGCACCATGAGAACCACGAACCGGCCAAGAGAGGCTGCAAACACATTTGCTGGCCATGAAAACTTGCAAGAAAACTCTCCTTCTTCTCACCAAGAACCATGCTCTCCAAACACACAAGAGAGAGGCACACAAGAAATTGAGAGAAAGTCTTCCATCCCCACCCTCTTCCTCTTCCTCACTCTCCATGAGATCTTGCAATGAAAGCACAAGAGAGGGAAGCAAGAACAAGAAAGATGAGAGTTGTGCCAAAATGAGAGAGGGAGAAATGAATCGTGAGAGAAGAAGATAAAGGAAGAGAGAGGGTGTAACCACCTCAACCTCCCACCTCCCCAAATCCCACGGCTACAACCACCTCCTTTTCCTTTCTTGAATTATAAAATTCAAATTTGCATACATTGGCTAAGGTCTAAGGACCTTTCAATTTTTGGAATGAGACAAAAGGTGTTTGACCTTTCCTTTTCTTTCAACATTTTTTTAATGTGAGCCTTTTGGACTACACATTTTACATTGCTTCATATTTGATTTTTGACAAAGGGGTACATTTGCAAAGTATCAATTTACAAAAAGTTGTTTCCATGTTAGCACATTTTTGTGCCTATATTTGCACTGATTCCCTGGTTATCATTCCTCCCATGCTTAAGTGTGAAGCGTCCCTGCGAACAAACTTGAAGAAGAACCACAATCAGCTCTTGGAAAAATCTTCATCTTCATCTTTGGTTTCTTCTTTGTTCTTCATTGTCTGTGAATTGTCATTGGAAGGGGAAAAAAAATACACAACATAAAAATATAACTAGGTTGTAAAGCCTAGGTAGCAAACACCCAAAACAACAAAAACACAAAGGATAGGATTTTCCAACAAATTGAATGCAAGACCAATGTCACACTCAAGTTAGGAAAGAAATAATAACTATGCCATGAAGGTCTAAAAAGAGACCCGAAAAAGATAAATCAAGAAATTACACCCTAGCAGAGGATATTGCATTAGAGTTCTCCCACCCAATTGTTTTGGAAGAAAAAGGAAAGGTAAGCTTTATTAAACAAGTAAGAAGGAAAAGAAAACATAAAGTTCTTGGGTGTTTTGAAGGATAGCCTTGATGAAAGGAAGCATGACTTGAGGATTGAAGAAGATATGCATATGAGTAATCATTAAAAGGGATACCATATAAAATGGGTTCTCTTATTTTAATGTATTTAATACTAAGGTTTTCAGGGTGAATTTTCTCCATTTGTAAAGTCGTCTCAGAAAGAGTCTATGCCATTCCACGTGGATGGATAAGGCCAAGGTAGGAAAAATGTGCTACAGCCGCCACGAAGATTGGGACGTGGATCTTGTTGCGCAGAAGGAGAAGAGCATTACTGCACCTGTGGAGGATCCGACAGTATTGAGGAGGACGTTGGTGGTGCTAACGAAGGATGCTCTTGTTCATCATGCTCATGGAGACCTCCCAGCAACAGTCATCCATACAACGAGCCTCGCTGTTGGGTCCATCGTAGGGCTTGGCCAATGCAGCGATTTGCCTGCCCGAATCGCTTCTCAGCAAGGCCCACTTCCCATCAAAGAATTCGTCCGCCTTTGACGCCAGCCTCGACAAAGTGCTTCGTCCATGAATATCCTTCATGATGCCATCATTGCCATTAATGAAACTCAAATCTCTTATACGAGCAGTGGTCTTATCATCTCCATTTTGCTTGGACTGAAATGGACTGGATAGGGCGACATATGGAGGAGGCAAAAGTGGATAGTGCAGGGAGGAGAGAAAAGTGGCCGAGGGGTAGGGATGCATACGCAGAAACAGAGTAGTTAAACCTTCTTCCTTTCTTCTCGATTCTCACCTCAGATCTTCTTTTCATACAATTCTTGGATAGTCGTCAATGTTCTTCCATGAAGATCATTAAACATGAAATTTTTATTGAAAAGAAAGCCTTTGAAACCCTTCTTTCTTGCAAGCTCCATAGCCACCTCTTTCCTGGCCAGTGCACCAAATGAAGAGCACCCTGCTACGACACCATGAGAAACACGAACCGGCCAAGAGAGGCTGCAAACACATTTGCCGGCCATGAAAACCTGCGAGAAAACTCTCCTTCTCACCAAGAACCATGCTCTCCAAGCACAAAAGAGAGAGGCACACAAGAAATTGAGAGAAAGTCTTCTATCCCCACCCTCTTCCTCTTCCTCACTCTCCATGAGATCTTGCAATGAAAGCACAAGAGAGGGAAGCAAGAACAAGAAAGATGAGAGTTGTGCCAAAATGAGAGAGGGAGAAATGAACCGTGAGAGAAGAAGATAAAGGAAGAGAGAGGGTGTAACCACCTCAACCTCCCACCTCCCCAAATCCCACAGCTATAACCACCTCCTTTTCCTTTCTTGAATTATAAAATTCAAATTTGCATACATTGGCTAAGGTCTAAGGACCTTTCAATTTTTGGAATGAGACAAAAGGTGTTTGACCTTTCCTTTTCTTTCAACATTTTTTTAATGTGAGCCTTTTGGACTACACATTTTACATTGCTTCATATTTGATTTTTGACAAAGGGGTACATTTGCAAAGTATCAATTTACAAAAAGTTGTTTCCATGTTAGCACATTTTTGTGCCTATATTTGCACTGATTTCCTGGTTATCACCTCCATCTCCTTAACATCTACCTTGCCCAATGGAACCCCCTCACCTCCCACCAAGAAAGCCAATTGTCCAATGATTGCAATTCATCCTCATGTGCATGATCCAATCTCCAAAAGCTAATGAGTTTGTCCTTTGCTACCTCAACACACTCACTTGGGGTATCCCGTCATTGAATCATGGTGTATCTCCTTGTATTCCCTTTGAAAATTTGGTTTGATACATTGTCTCATATGCTCCAACATATGCTTTTTCCAATGAAGGAGAGAGATTTATCCTTGTAGTGTATCACATTTCTTTTTCCTTTATTGAAAACACTGTGCATTGCCAACTGATTTGCCTAAGCCTTAGTAGCCATAAACTTGGTAAAATGTGGTCTTAACAGCCCATGTTAAGCCATTTGTTTGCTCATCAAAGTACAAAAAGAACTTGAGAATTAGCATTTTCCACCTTGAACTCACCAAGATGCACATGAGCACTCAATGTGGTCCATCTAGTATGGTGAACATGACCAAAATGCACAAATTGGTGCTCCAATGGGCTTTTGGGTCTCATTTTATTAACAAAGTCCACTCCACTTATAGGATTAATAGTAAACATTTTTAAAAGATGTGGCTCCTCTACATGGGCCAACCGGTTTGAAAACAAGATGTTGTCAAAGTAAGGATACCACTTGTTTGCTCTATCGTTCAACTCTAACAATGCCTCAAGGCCTCATGTAGACTTTTTTATATTGTAGCTCGCCCTTGGATCCTTAGAGCTCACACACCTTTTTAGTTGCCCGATCTATGTAGACATTTTCTATGTATTAGTGATATCGTTTCATGATTGTACCAATCGCATTTTATGCGATATCATGTATTTATTTCATGTATCAGTTTTATGATTTCAGTATACATTCTTTTTTGTTTGCAAACACTTTGTATGTAGCAGTGCAGAAACTATTTTGTATGGCTCTCATACAGCACACAGTGCTATATGTGGCAGGGTAGCTTGCTGCCCTGCCACAAATTTTTTTTTCTCTGTTACCGTCGCTATTTGCGTCGCAAATTTATTGCACGTCTCGCTATTGGCGTCGCTATGAGCGTCGCAAATACTCTGCAATCATCGCTATATGCGTCGCAAAATGCGACGCATATAGCGACGATTCTATGGCGTCGTCAATAACGACGCTTTTTGCGACGACGGGGGCAAATTTTGTTGTTTGTATTTTCGTCGCTTTAAACGTCGCTATAAGGTCTATATCTTATAGTGAACATTCCCTTGGATAGTATTCACATTTGTTCATTGCATGCTTTTGTTAGAATCATGGAGAAACTTGTATATGCATATATTTGCTTTGCTTATAGGATGCAACCAGAAAAAGAAGCCATTGCAATGTGTAGGAATGTGGAGCGAGTGCTATCAAAAATTGGGCTACACAAGCATCAAGTGACGATTGAAAAAGATGAGAAGAGATCAGGAAAATCTGGTAACTTGCCAAAAAAGCCTTGCTTTGGAGGAGCAAAGGCTAGGAAGTTTCTCTCAGTACCCATCAATGAGGAAGGGAATGTCATGGTTTGTAGGCCGTATGACTACAATGCATGGAAAAAGTTACATTACGCAGTTCTTGATCGAAGTAATGGAGGAAAAACAAGATTGGCCAAAGCTAAGGTTTGGATAAGTCTTAACAAATTGGCTCCCTTGCTTCATAAGATGGTGTTTAATAATAAAGATAAGCAAGAATTTATCAATGCTGTGCATGGCTTCTATGAAAACATGGTGGAAGCATGGGGCAAAAGCTCTATCATACATTACATGGTGTGTACTAAGTTAATATTTTAAAATTGTATGAATTGTATGAACTATTGAGTATAGTTTTACTCATGTGTGATATGTGTCTTTGTAGCATATCCTTCAGGCACATGGGCTATATTTTGCAGAAAAGGAGAGCATCGAAATTTGGTCCACACAAGGGATGAAAAATTCACATTGGATAGTGCGTGGTGCATACCAAAGAAAAATTGAACATGGTGGAGGGGTGAATGGTAGCAATCCAATGATCCAATTGCTATCTTGATAGTATAGGATTATAGTAGCGGATGAAGCTAAACTCTCGCAAAAGAGAGCAAATGAAAGTGCTGATGAATCGGCTGCAGACATGATGGAATCACATCATGTCACCAAAAGAGTGTGTTATGAAACCTCAAGTGCCAAAGAAAACCATGCCAAGTGGCTAGAAACAAGGCTTCGACAATGCAACAAATGGGTTCGAAAAGAGTTAGTAAGATAGTAAGATGAACAATGTGAGTTAGTATGAATCCAATTTATAGTTTAAGAGAGAAAAAAGAGTGTGCATCTATGTGAATGAGTCTCACAGTTTAGGGTTATATAAAAGAGGGTTTCACTTTCTATCTTATTCATTGAGATCTCACATCTCTTGTGCAGGAAAGATGGCTAGGTCTAAGGTAGTTGCAAATGAGCTTTCGCTCAGAGCCCCATATCGTGTTCAACCCCTTGGAGCATCTACTAGCTCAGATGCACCCTCTTCTCAACCTAATCCACCTTCCTCAAGTCGCCCTTACAAGAGTCCTGAGCATCCCCACAAGAAACACAAGTGGAAGCCAGGTACAATGGCCTTGAGAGAAATTAGAAGGTATCAATGCTCTTTTGATCTCATCATTCCGAAGGCAAGCTTCTCGAGACTTGTTCATGAGATTGTGCAAGACCTCTACGGCATAGAAAGCAGGAGGTGGTTTTTCGCACAAGGTCAGGATAGACGTGATCGCTTCACAAAAGAATGTCTTCATGCTCTACAATGTGTTGTAGAGGCCTTTTTAGTTGACTTGATGACTGATGCTCAACGTTGTGCAATACATGCGAAGCACAGCACTGTAACTCCCAAGGACTTCCAACTTGTAAGAAATCTGAAAGCAGTGAAGGATGCATTCGTTCCGATGGAATGAACACAGTTTGCAATGTTATCTTTTTTGACATAGTGTTATACTTGTGCATTGGACATATGACTATGTTCCAGTGCAAAACTATTGTATGCGCCCTTAAAATATGAATTAAAATTTTACACTTATCCTTCGCTCTCAACTTTGACTGTGCATCTTCGCTGTATTTTCAATTCTTATTTACCGTTTTTGTTAGCATTGTCAATTTCAATAGGAATAACATGAAAAAATTTGCCATTTCTTATTGTAGACTTTACTCCTAATGCCTCTGTATAGTTTATGCCATGTGAAGTTTCTAAGGGCTAGTAGTTGTGATGTTGATTTCTCAATTATCAATCCATTCATAATTTTGGTGTGGGATAATTTTTAAAATACTAAACTGTATCGGAATACGACAAAACTTCACATGCACACTCGTTAGGTGACCGAGTCCTTTTTTTTTTTTGGAAAAAAAAGTGCCTGCAGACCCTCGGTCCAAAGTCTCACATCTGGAGCCACTTTTTTTTCAAGGTTATGGATTTATGATCACACGATGTACAGTGTGTATGAAGCTGCATTAACTCGATTTTCGTCGCATTCCGATACAAGGTTATGGATTTATGATCACACGATGTACAATGTGTATGAAGCTGCATTAACTCGGTTTTGGGGTCTAAATGGGTTAAAAGTTCATTCTTCTTATCATTTTCACATATTGATTTCTTTGGTTCCTCCATTTTCACATCCCCAACCTCTGTCTCTTCTCCGTCTTGCCCTCCTTGAGCTTGTAGGGCACGGACCAAGCAAGCATGTCACTGTTTTGGCCCCAGGAAGACATCACGCCAAGGCCCGCCACCTGGAGCACAAGGTGGAGCCTCCTCTACTGCAGCAACAGGTGCTCCCAGTAGAGCACAAGGACCACCATGGAAGAAGAGGAGATGGAAACCGGGCACTATCGCCCCTCGAGAGATAAGGAGAATCCAACGCGGATATACGAGCTTCTCATCCTGAAAAGTTCTTTTCATAAAGTTGTTCGAGAAGTCATGCAAGACTTGGAGCTGAAAGGGATGGGAAGATTTTGGGCATGAGTGTGGGATGGTCCACTAGTAGAAAGGTGGACTGCTATAGCCATGGAGGCCCTACAAACCGCTACAGAGGGGTTTTTCATCGACTTGTTTGATGATACACAACTTGCAGCCATCCATGCAAAGCGTGTCACAATCACAGATAAAGACATGAACTTTATCATTCAACTTCGACACAACAAGGGGACCCCGCTATAGTTTACTAGATTAATGATGCAATGTTTGTAATGAGTGTTACAGTGCCATAACATCTTGGAAGCCCAAAAAATTTTGTATACTCTGCCACATTGGAATATTTATTTATATATACATAATATCTCATGTGATGTGTATTGAATTTAAATAATTGAGTAAAGTTGTTTTGTTTTGTTTCTTGAAACGCATGACTCTTAATTTTTGTTTAACATACGGACGCATCAAAAGTAGTAATACGTATGGATGCAAGTTACGTTATTGCTTATGCACAATCGCAAAGTATGGTACTACGCATTGAATTATGTTAATATATGCGGATGCGTCATTCACGTACCACACATTATCGTCACACTTACACAATCGCAAGTATAGTACTATGCATTGAATTATGTTAACGTATGCGAATGCGCCATTCACGTACCACACATTATCATCACACTTATACGAACCAATATTTATTTGTAGGGACAAAGTAAAGTATCTTATATTCATCAAGAAAATAACATGTGATGGTTGTTAGTGATGGTAGATACAAAAAGCCGATAGCCAACAAGAACTCTTAATTGTTCCTTGGCTATTTCATCGGTGGAGAGGAGGGGCTAGCTTCCAATGAAAATATAAGTTTCTTCTTTGCTTCAAAAATGATGTGCCCCCCTTTCAGCTCTTTCTCTAGGAGAAGGGGATCCGACACTTTAGTGAGGTCACCTAATGTCGCAAGCACACACATTGCTCCACCCCGCGTTTGGTCAAACAAGTAAAGAAGCTTTGACCACTTGATTAGCACCACCTTCTCCAAGCTAGATGTCACAAGCATTGCTCGAAAAGGTCCAAACTTGGTCAAAGCTCGAATTTTCATGATTATTTCTTGCCCTCTTGGTGAGCACTTCTTATGGAAAACCACCAAATTCGCAACAAGGATACAGATATACTCCTTAAGACCTGAATCCTTGCATCAATCCGCATGTCGAGCTTCTCCTTGCCTTCATGCAAACTCATCTATATATAGTATGTCCTGAATGATAAAGTCAAATCAAACAATATATTTAGTGACTAACCTAGAGTTATCAAAAAGTGATGAAGCTTGATGGTAGGGTGCATTAGGTCCCCTGGAGTCCACCGGTGAAATCTTGGCAAAAATTGATGCCTGCAGCTGCCCTGGCATCTGGGGCCACTTTTTGGGTGAAATCTTGGTCAATGCCTGTAGCTTCCCTGTCCGAAGTCTGGCGTATGGGGACACCTTCTGGGCCAAAAAGTGGCCCCACACGCCAGACTTCGGACAGGGCAGTTGTAGGCATCATTTTTGGCCAAGATTTCACCGATGGACTCTGAGGGACCTGCCGCACCCTACCATCAAGTTTCATTGCATAAAAATATATGGTAGTTAGAAATCTCACATTCTCGAGATCATCTTGTATCTTCATTTTCTCATGTGTCAGGGAGGCACCTCTTTGGGCAGAGGGATCTACAAACTCCTTGGTAGGAAGCTAAGCCCTTGGCCTGAACAAATCATGCTGTAGTGCTTCAAATTCAGCATCAGGCACAAGGTAATCTTCTTTAATTGAGGTAATATTCTCATGTGCTGCTATGATCACACTCACAATATCTAAGCTTGTGCCATCATATCTTCCAATCTCTGCCATTGTTGGATGCACATCCATGTAATCATAATCAATCAGGTCTTCCATTGAATCCCTGACTAGGATAGAAAACAACTCTTCTTCCTTCATTTCCAAGTATTGCAGTACATCTGAGAGAAGTAAATATTGTACACCATCTAATTCAATGGGTGTCAAGGAGGCAAGGTTGGATTTGTCAACTTGTGGCTGTTCTAAAGAAGATGGCACCATGAGAGCCAACCCTTGCTCTATCACCACTCAATGTTCCTCTTTAACATTTATGAGCTCTTCAATCAGTTCTTCTCCCCTGTATGTGATAGAAACAACCTGTGGAGCTGTATCTTCATCACTCTCCTCCTCTAGAGGTGTATCCAATGCAAGGAGGTAAATTGCCAATGCGCAATCATACTCCACGAGATCCAAAGGTGATGTACCTGGTGCACTTCCCATGGGAACAGTGCATACTCTATGCGAAGGATCCACATGGGCCAGACACCTATTCACCACTTTTTGGTGATTCTTTCCTGCCTGAAATGCCATGAGCTATTCTAGAGGCACCCAAGTCATGTCGGATCCCTCGATGGAGTATGTGCATGTAGCAATGGTGCTCACAAATTCTTCCAAAACTTGAAGGGGGGGATCCAGCGATGAGAGCATGCTTTCAAGGTTGAAGTTCTTAGAGAAAACCTGGAATATCTCATCACCCTGGTTGGCAAAGATAGTCTCATGGATCTACTCATCAAAGTGTGCGCAAGCATCCATTGTAGTAGGTAGGAGGGATGTGGTGGATATAAAGAGATGAAGAGAGAAAGTGTGAAATGAAACAATGAAACAAGAACTAAACTAGTTCTACCTTAAAAACCTTAAGTCTGAAACCATTAAGGGTTGTTTGCATACGATATTTAGTTATGGCTTTACTTACATCTTTGTAAATTTTACATGCATACGTAAATGTGTTGATGTGAAAAGTGTATAACAAGCGTATGATTTTGCATAAATATCATAAATTTTAAATATTGTAAGTTTGTAAGTGACAATATTCTATCGGCCAAAAAAATCCAAAAATTTACAAATGTTGGATATTACAACTTGTGGTGTTGGGATTTTTAGGGAGACTCTACAATTTCTAAAATATGTGGAGACACACACTTTTCGCCGGTAACAATATCCTTAGCTCGGCTTCGAATTTTTCTACCATCTAGTTTAAAATAGAAGCTAACAGGTGGATTCTACATTAACATTGTAATTTCTTGGTGCATTATACTCAAGGGCCAATCATCCTCCATTTGTAACACTTGGGGCTCGCGGCCCTCACAAATGATAGTAACATCCACAGCTGCACTTTCATGCATGTTTGATCAAGGCACAACCATTTACCCTTGAGCATCCTTCATCTACGATACTTGAACATTAGGCATAAATTTTATCGTGCGACAAAGTACCTGTAATTGGAAAGGAAAGCTAGCTGATTCATCCCAAAGTAAGATAATAGTCAACTAAGAGAGAAAATTTTTACCTGAAAGCCATGTCCCTTGTTGTGACTTGACACTCCACTATGTCAGGACTATGAGTTATTTTTGATGTCCAAGTTTTGCCTAGAATCCTTGTTACATAATCCTCTAATGTATTTTTTATGACATACGTGCTTTTGGTATGTCTCAAACCCTTACATTCCTTGAACATGTGTGCAAAAATTGCAATCGGTATGAACCGGCTTAGATGTACATTCTTTGAGCCAGTGCCTGGCTTCATAGAATTCAATATGTTTGCTGAAATTTTTGTGCTACACATGTGCAAAATGTCGCTGCTACACAATGGCCATTATATGCTATTGAGATTCGATATGTGCATAGACTCAAGGGTTCCATATTCTCGACTCTCCTTGGATAATATGTACTTGGAGTCATAGAAAAAAACAAGGTCCTCTACAAGTTGCTTAGCTGTACGCCCCTTAAAGAGAAATCTACCAATTTTGAGGTGGTAACACTTCAAAGAACCAGTGAAACTCTCAACATTTTTCCACTCATAGCAATCCGAAGGGTATACTTTTGTAAATACAAGACAAGTTGTTACATAGGTATCATGAAATTTCTCATTGTCAATGAGTTGCAAATACTTAATGTTTGCAATGTTTCGTTGAAACGGCACAGTGGGCGTAACATGTATTTTTTTTGCATGAATATATGTTGTACAAATGCCTTTGTTACAAGGTGAGAATCAACATTCCTTTGTCTGAGAGCTAAAATTTTACCCTTCTAGTGCTTTGATACATTTGCAATTGTAGATGCTTTCACCCTGAAAACTCCCTTCATACTTGGACGCATATGTATCCAAGATGAGTAAAGATACGTATCAGTGATCCAATTTCCTTCTTTATCTTTTCTGCTACATACTTCTATTGGGAGAGAATGCTTGTTCTTCTCTCACGCATTATAACCTATGCATTAGATGTAAAGAAGTATGTATTAACCCCTAAATAATAATCATTTTAAGTCTATCCAGTAATCACTAATATGCCATACAAATCAACATGGCATTAAGAGATGTTTACACTTTTGTAAACAGACATAAACATCGATATTGAAATGCATGTGGATATATACATCAACACAAAGTATAGATTTAATTTCAAGACATCACTTTAATCATACCATTTACATGAAATATAAGGAAAATAATAGCACAAGAATACTTAGAGAATTTCGCCAAAATAAATTTTATTATAATGAAGAGGAGTCTGATTTGACTCAATACTACATGAAGGTATATTGAAAAAACAGTAGAAAAGAGGAAACATAGACAGAGAAAGAGAGAGGGAGAGAGAGATAAGCACTTATGCAATGTCACCCAAAATGATCTCTGCAACAAAACAACAAGGGTTAGAACTAACATTGTGTTGTATTGAAAAGATATCAACAAAAAAAAAAACCAATCAGAGAGAGAGATTAACACCTTTGCCTCTTGCTCCAAATAAACTTTGTAAGAAAACAACAATTAGAACCAATATCAAATTCTATTGAAAACACAACATAAAAGAGAAACAACACATAGAGAGAGGGGGAAAGAAAGGAGAGAGAGATAAGCACCTTTGTCTCCTACCCCAAACAACCTTTGCAATAAAACAACAACAACAGTAAGAAACGACATCAAACCTTATTGAAAAAATAGCAAACAAGAGAAAATGCAAAGAGAGATGGGCACCTGTGTTTTGCCCAAAATCTGGAGCTGCGTGGAGAAGAAAGTGCAGAGGTAAGCAGAACATTCAAAACCCTAAATACTCTTAGCAGGGAGCTTCAATGGATACAAAAATTCACGAGTATAGAGAAGAGAGGGAAAGTGGTATGCTACTCAACTTTTGGGTCAACCTGATTTTTGAGAGGGAAAAAAACTGAAATTGAAAATTCTCCAAAAAAGGGAAGAAATACGAGGTGAGAGAAACTCAAATTTTGTGTACTATTCATTCTCCCTTTTTTTAATCTCCCACTACCCCTTTTTTTAAAAGAAAACCCAAGATTTGGAGAGAGAAGATTCACCCTCCATGGATGTCAACATCTAGCCTTCCTATTGGACAATCCAAAAGGCCCACATCTTAAACTATATTATTTTTAAGGGCCCATTTGTGAGTTCATTTTTTTCCTAATGCTAAGTTTCTTGCAATACTTGTCTCCACCTTTTTGCACATTGCATCAAGATCTAAAATGGCTTTTTTCTTCACCAAGGTTTTCGCAATTGCTATATTCTTCTTGCAAATTCCATGAGAAATAGGGTGATTGTATGGCATACCTTATGGTATTGGCTCTATTGGTAGGATAGCAACAGTATATTTAGTAGTCACAAATAGCAAAGCACTTTGGGATAGTGGAATAGTGATGATATACCAAAGTCTCATTTTCTTATCTCAAAACATCGACAGAAGGCACTTTCCTTTGTCAAGAATTGCATGATGGGGGACTTTGCTCGAGCTGCTACACCAAACACACATTGTATACACAAGAGGAAGCTCACTCAAGGACACAAGAAGAGAAATGGAGGCCAAAACGTTTTCTTGCTAATTTTTTCTTCTTCTTCCACACACTATACAATGTACACAAAGTATAGATAATATACAACATAAAGGAAAGTGGCCTTCTAAGTCAAACAGTGCATAAATGACTACACTAATCGACTAGCGTTATATCTTTGCCAACTGTAGGTAGGTGTAACAAACTAAATATAATAAGTGATAAGTTAGTGGCCATGTGAGTATCATAATGACCACCAATGTGCTAAGTATAGATGTGCGGGCTCATCTAGCTAGGCGGTCCATCATCAATGTTTGCACATGTTGAGCTTGCCATCTCAACACTCCCTCTCAAGCTCAACTCTATCTCTGCAACTCCAAGTAAGCTTCAGAACTTTCAAAGCTTCTCTACACCCAATGACTTTGTGAAAATGTTAGCTATATGATCATGTGTGTTGACATATACCAAGTCAATCTCTCTTGCAAGTAGCTTCTCTCTCACAAAGTGGTAGTGCACCTCAGTGTGTTTTGTCCTAGCATGGAACACTGGATTCCTAGCTAACTGTATGCTACTCATGTTGTCATAATGAATGACAACTGGACCATATCCTTGCATATCCAAATCACCTAATAACTTTTGCAACCATACCACCTCACATGCTGCCATAACAGTACCTCTATACTCAGCCTTTGTACTCGATAAAGCAACTGTAGGTTGCTTTTTGCTGCTCCATGTAATTTTTGCACTACTAAGGGAAAATGTGAATCCACTAGTAGATCTTTTGTATGACATGCTACCAGCCCAATCTGCATATGTGTATCCAAAGACATGTACATCCTTACTACCTGTCTCATAAAAAAGTCCATAATGTAAAATGGGCTTCACATACCTCAATATATGTCTAACTGCATCCAAATAAGGCTTTCTAGGCTTCTGTATAAACAACATTATAGCTCAAGTCTGGCCTTGTGATAGTCATGTAAATCAAGCTCTCTACTATCCTCCTGAACATAGTAGCGTCTTCTATCTCTTCCCCAACGTCGGTACTCAACTTCACATTTTGCTCCAACGGTACTGAAAGAGGCTTACATGCTGCCATACCATACTTGGATAACATATTCAAGCCATATAGCCTTTGTGATAGCCAAATACCATCATCACATCTGATCACCTCAATACCAAGAAAGTATCTCAGCTCACCCAAATTCTTCATCTCAAACTTCTTCTTCAAGAAGTCCTTAACTTTAGCAATCCCATTGTCACTGTCACCTGCAATAATCAAATCATCCACATAGATGACTATGATGAATAAACTTGCATCTCCCTTTCTCACATAAAGTGAGTGATCAGCATTAGAAATACAAAATTCAATATTGACAAGATACTCTCAAATGTTGTCAGACCATACTCTAGGTGCTTGCTTTAGCCCATAGAGCATCTTCTTTAACCTGCACACGTATGTGGGATGCTCTAAATCCTCATAACCTACTACCTGCTCCATATACACTTCTTCTTGTAATTCACCATGCAAGAAGGAATTATTAACATCCATTTGTTGCAAACTCCAACCTTTGGCTACTGCCAAGGAAATCACACACCTAACAGTTTCCATCCTAGCAACTGGACTGAATGTCTCTTCATAATCTATGCCATATGTTTGAGCATAGCCTTTTGCAACTAGCCTAGTCTTATGCCTGCTAAGTGAACCATCTGTATTATGCTTGAATTTTTAAACCCACTTACAGCCAATAGCTTTCTTATTTTTAGGTAAGGGTACCAAATCCCAAGTCTTATTGGCTCCTAATGCAGCCATCTTCTCATCCATGGCTGCATCCCAATGAGCATGACCAACAGCATCCTCAAAACAAGTGGGCTCAACATCCTCAACTAGTTTCACCATATAAGCATAATGGTGAGTTGCATAACCTTCAAAGCCAATCTTTTAACAGGATATTTGACCCTGCTAGACTTGCGTACCACTGGATCACTCAATGGAGCCTTTACATTACTATGAGCTATCTATACACCTGGTGTCCTGACTGAAGGAATACCAAGCTCATCATCCAAACTCTTTGAACCACTAAAATCTCCATCAAATCCCAAATCACTGGTAGATGTATCATTACCATCCAACGCTTTCTTCTTTTCTTTGTCCTTCCCTGCAACACTTGTAGATCCACCTGAAGATGTGGGGCTACTCCTTAGTCTCCCAGACCAAGGGCTCATTGTAGGTATAGTACCAGATGATGCTTCTGGTCCACTAAGGCTCCCTGATTATTGTTATTCTTTTTGCACATAGCTGCCCTAATAATTATCATCATCTAATACATCACCAGTAGGTGCATACCAGCTGCCCATCTCATCAAATAACATCCCTACTCACTCCGAACTCACCTGTTGACATGGTTATAACAACGATACCCTTTCTGATCTAAAGAGTATCCAATAAAAATACATTTTTCTGCCTTTGGATCAAGCTTCTTCTATAGCTCATTTGGCACATGAACATATGCAACACATCCAAATACCTTCAAGTGCGATACATGAGACTTTTTGCTAGTAAAGCATTCTTCAGGAGTCATCCCATGAACTGCAGCTATGGGAGTTTTGTTCATAATATAGAGAGCTATATGGACAGTCTCAGACAAAAAATATTTAGGCATATTCTTTTCAGCCATTAATGCTCATGCAACTTCTGGAATATGCCTATTTTTTCTTCCTGCAACCCCATTTTGTTGTGGGATATACCTGCAAGTAAATTGCCTCTTTATACCACGAGTCGTGAAGAAGCCACTAAACTCATTAGAGAGGTACTCTTCCTCTCCATCTGATCTCAAACACTTTACTTTCAAGCCTGTTTTTGTGTTTCAACAGCTGCCTTAAAATATTTGAAGTGCTCAAACACATCACTCTTTTCCTTCATGAAGTATACCCATAACTTCCTTGAATAGTCATCAATAAATGTGACATAGTATTTGCTACCACCAAGAGATAGATTCTGTGTAGGCCCCCAAACATCTGTATGTACTACATCAAGTATTTTTCTACTCACTTCTCTATCATGTGAGAAGGGTTGTCTTGCTTGCTTTTTAAACTGGCATGCTTCATAGACTTTATGCAATTCTACAACTCTAAACGAAGGCAACCATGTAACCAATCCTCTGGATTGTATTAATTTCAGCCTTTGCACATTTGCATGTTCAATACATTTATGCCATATTTCAATATCTGCAACTAATCCTTTTCCTTTAGCATACATAGCAGCATCCGTTGCAGGAATTCCAACATCTAACCAACTCTACTTCCTTTTGCGACCAACCTGCACTTATCATTAAAGTCTTCTATAAAACAACCTTTTTCATTGACTCAAACCTGCAACCCTTGCTCTACCATTTGACCAACAGACACTAGATTCTTTGTGATTGATGTCATATATAATACATTTACCAGACTCTTTGTTTGGACATTATACAAGGACAAGGGAACATTTCCAATGTGTGAAATTGGGTGACATGAATCATCACTCGTCTACACATAACCTGGATTTTGTAAGTCCTACATCTCTCCAAACCATTTAACATGACTCGTCATATGATTAGATGCACTTGAATTGACATACCATACATCATCATGTGTCCCCTTTTCTGTAACTACATTCATCATATGCTGCATAATAAACAAACACTCATTTTTGTCTTCATTATGTTGTGAAGACAATGTATAGTTTCCCTGCTGCAATTTACCACTGCGAATATCATCCTTCTTAGCATAGAAATGGGCTGCAATATGGCTTGTTTTTCCACAATAATAGCAAACAATAGTAGAATTTTCACAACCTCTATTCTGCCATCTACCTCTTCCTCTAGAGCTCCCCTTGCCTCTAAAGTTTTCTCAACCTCTTGAAACCTACATTTCACCAAATTGCTGATTAAACCTGTTTTGTTGGTTATCGCTAGCATGGCCCATACTACGACCTCTTGAAGAAGATCTACCACGTCCCCTTCCTGAACTTGGGTAAAATGCTTGAACGTGTTCACCATTTTTTTCAGGTGAGTGACCCTGCATATTGATCTCTTCGGTAATCATGAGAGAGATTAAGGCCACTCAAAGTGGACGAAACCAAATAATCATCATCCTGCATTGCATCAATTGCTACTAAAGCATCTGCAATGCTCCTCACCTTCAACACATACTCATTGACATACATTTTCCCTTTCTTCAAGGCATTCAACTCTTGCTTGAGTTGAATATTTTGTGCCTTTTTATTTACTGAAAACATGTTCTCAAAAATTGTCCAGGCTGCATGTGAAGTTTCAGCACTCTTGATATGTCCCAACATCGTAGTATCAATGACTATAGATAACCAATACATCACCTTTTTGTCTTTCACATTCCATTCTTTTCATGCTTTTAATTCATCTGCAGTTAGAGGGATACCCAGCTCTAGCTCCTTTTCTTCACCTGAAACAAAATCATAAAGGCCCTTTCTAATGAGGAAGTTCATCACATGGAAATTCCATGAAGGGTAGTTATTCTTGTCGAGCTTCTCAATAATGGGATTTCCATTGTTCTATGCCATTATAACAAACAAGGATACAACACAACAAGCTATTCTTCTACAATCTTTCACAAGACGTGCGCAACAATACACCAAGCAACCTTTTTCTGATTGCTCAATAGTACATGTGATTTGCAACCTGTTTGTAGATGAACCTTATGTTTGCTTTGTGGCAAACACCTCAAAAATTACAGATTCAAAATCTGTAACTTGTGCACCCACTTTCGATCAATACAACCGAAATCACAGTGTACCCTGAAACTGTTGTTTGCAACCTTACGGCTCTAAAACGGGGCCTGAAACGGCCTCAGATGCCCAAAAAAATATGGGAAAGCCCCTGAAGCCTTATTTATAGAATATATAGTACTCTGCTAGCACACCAAATCTCACAGCAATCTGATATTTTCAGTCTACCTTGCTTCCAGTGCCTCCACATGCATTATCCAAGAGAGAGAGTGGACGAATGGGAGAGCTTCTTATCCGTTGCTTGCTTGCTCGAACCTTTCTTCTTCTCCTTCACTTCAACCTTCAAAATCAGCCTCTCTTAGTGGCGCGGCTCTGATACCATGTCAAAAATCGCGTGTTGGGGGACTTTGCTTGAGCTGGTGCGCCAAACACACATTGTATACACAAGAGGAAGCTCACTCAAGGACACAATAAGAGAGATGGATGCCCAAACGTTTTCTTGCTGATTTATTTTTCTTCTTCCACACACTATGCAATGAACACAAAGTATAGATAAGATACAACATAAAGGAAAGTGGCATTCAAAGTCAAATAGTACATAACCGACTACACTAATCGAGTGGCGTTATATCTTTGCCAACTGTAGGTAGGTGTAACAAACTAAATATAATAAGTGATAAGTTAGTGGCCATGTTAGTATCATAATGACCACCAACGTGCTAAGTGTAGACGTGCAGACTCATCTAGCCAGGCGACCCATCATCAATGTCCACACGTGTTGAGCTTGCCATCTCTTTTAGTGTTTGATTGTATTTCTTGGTGCATCCATAATACAAGAACACAAAATTAAACAATCTCAAGTGTCCCCAAAAAAGCTACATCAAACCATGTTTTAAAAGTTATATTTGGTGCAAGTTTTGTACTCCACCCAAACATACCTATCATGTATTTGTTGCATCCCTAATATTAGCTTGCCCTTTGGGGATGCAGATAACTCAAAGTCAATGTCTCCATCATATTCAGAAGGCAATTCATAGACTTGAATAATAGTAGAGGCACTAATTGATTTTCCAGTTTTATTTGGCAGGCTTCCCTAGTTGCCTCACACTAACAAGGACTTCTAGAAACAAATGTTGAGTAGGCTAGTAGGATAGGATCATTAGGACTACCCTTAAAAAAAGCTCATAGGTTACCCAACAATGTATTTACAGGAGGTGACAACTACTTAAACCTCCCCAGACACACCTAACCTAACCCTAGAACTTCGTCTTGTAGTAGATCTCCAACAAAAGAAAAATATCGGTGGCTAAAACAAGAAAAGTCAGTAATAAGTAGTCCCCATAATAGCCTTGAACTAACATCAAGAGGCAATTGTAAAAGTCCCTTAAGATCACAATTATAAGAAAGACATCTTCAACAAAGGCATAATTATCCAGGGAGTTTGCAAAATGATTCCATTGGTGGGAAATTAGTTGGCAAGTCACTACCTCAAAAATTTCAAGGGTATCCAAGGTTGCATAATGGTATATCCTTAGAATGATATCTCTCACACTATAGGTTCCATTCAATTGATCACTAATAGTGAGTTGCCTTTCATAAATAACTGGCAAATAACACCATGTCTAGCTAGATTCAACCCCATAAGAAAGGCCTTGTATTTTGCTATGCTATTAGTAAAAGCAGTGCATAAATACACTCCCATTTTTTAAACTACTTGATGAGAGGGGGTCTTTAATGATAATCCATAGATACAATGTATAAACCAAGGCTTTATTGATGTAACTTGCCATGGCAATCAACCTATTCATACTTATGATAATCAAAGTCTAATCGAGAGAGGGGTGTAAGATTGGACATTCTGACCTTCCTCACAAAACTCGATAGGAATGATGGTAAGAACCCGATGACAATGATGGCAATATAGTTGAATATCCTGAATGAAAGCGCCATCGTGCCACTCACTAATGTGATAATCTTTACTCCATCAGATCACTTTGCCTTGGTGATAACATTATTCTAAATATGGATGATCAAGATAAGGAATGATTTTTTCCATCCAATAGTCTTAGTATCCTTTGCAAGTTTAAGCTATATCTTGAAGGACCTGCAAAGGCACCAAGTCCATTGTCACTCCCTATACATAATAGAACTTTAATTTATTGAAGTTTGATTTATTTTTGGACTCTACCCCCTTGTAAACTTGCTAAAAGAGCTGTAGAGCTATTCTTTTCAATATGGACAATCTTATAAGGACCATTCCATAATTGGGTCCCAACTTGCCTAGGAAGATCTCATGGTGGGCATCATAATATAGGACCAATTGACCCTTAGCAAATTTATACTTAGCTTGAAGGTTGTGAAGCTCTTTCATTTGCTTCTTTCCTACTTCCAGATGTAACAAGGCTTGTAATCAAATCTCGTCAATTTGTGCAAGGGAAGTGAGCCTTTCTTGTAATGCTTTCTCTTTATGTTGTCGTGAAGCTGCACGTTGACCATTGCAAACCTAAGGGCGGAGTTTTTTCAAAAGTTTGAACACATTAGACAACATCATTAGGAATTTATTTTCTGCTGTTTGTGTCTTTTGTTTGCATTTTGCATGACGCAAGAGTACATATAGTTAGGCTAGCAACATTCTTTTCAATGCATTCATAAATTTTTGTGTGGAAGCACTGTTTGAGTGATTGCAATGCATGGATTTTAATTTGCAAACCACATGAATGATTGGGTCACAAAATTTTCTTCCAAAGCATTATCTTGATAGGGCACATTGCATGGAAAAACATGTTTATATGAAGGTATCCATTTTGAAGACTCAAGGATCCAAGGAAAAGATCAGCTTGGCTTTGGAATTTCTCCATGTGACTTGCTATTCAAATGTTGCCAATGCAGATAATATGTCTCTTCATATGTGAAATTGGTTCAACATTTAGTAGCCTACAAAAGCTAAAAATTATTCGCTCATATCATGGACATTTAAATGGAGTATTGCTACATCCGACACTTGCATTCTTTGTGAAGATGGTGGAGACTTGCTATGATGTGACCATTGTCCCTTTACCTATTGCACATCTTGCTTACAGATACAAGATTTCTTGAAAGGAGACCGGTTTTTGCTAAATTGACAATGTTCTTTTTGCAATACCAGTCAGGATAAAACAAGCTCTACAGGAAGCATGTTGTTTATGTTCAATGTGAGCATTGATATCATGTATCTTGCTTGCATGGTAAAAAAACTTACCACATTTTGCAAAAAGATACATTCGGTATTGACAAAGCTTATTGGGATTACATATACCTTGGACAAAGGCCTTTCTTGATATCTATTACATTACCATTGCAAGCTTGTTGTTGCACTTCGTGTCATGGGAGAGTGTTTTAATACTCATGGACAAACATAATCAAGAATACACACACTTTACTTTTTCTCACTTTAAGTGGTTGAAACCACTTTGCCACCTCCACCAAGAGACAAGGGGCTAACAACATTGTACTAGTTTCATAAGTCATGAAAAATGATTCTCATCACACAAACAAGGCAAGTAGGGAATCCTAAATATGGTCTTCTTAATTGCAATGGTAGCAAATGAAGATGATAATATTAAAGGCGCGTCTCATTGTCTTTTTGAGGTAAGGACACCTTCGCCATTTCCTCTCAGAGTAGACAGACTTTTGTCAAATAAGGAAAAAGAAGAAAAAGCGGTAGTGCGATCATAGCAAGGCGATATCCATTAACTTGATCAAATAACGTTATCATTGATGTTAACATTAACGTTATTATTAACATTATCATTGACGTTTTTAATATCAGCATTGACGTTATCAGTGATGACAACGAATGATGCTTTTTCTGAAGCTTTTCGAGGTGGTAGATGATTATAAAAGCAACGAGGAGGTGACATCTTGAATCATCTCTCAAATCATCAGAAGTATTCATGCTTATGTTGTGTCTTGGAGGTGTAGAAGAATGAGAAGAACACGGAGAAGAAGAGCCTCAGATCAGAAAGCCATACAGGATCTGTGCTCCTTCCACATGGATATGCCCATGCCTCCCCTCCTCTTCTTCCATCGCTACTTCAAGCCTGCTTTCAACTAGCGTCATCCTGCTTGTTTCAACTCCCCTTGTGCGAGGAAACTTGACCTAATCTTCACCTCTCGATCCGTGTGAGAGAGGGAGAGCAGCATCAAGGACGAGGCTTTATTATTGTATTTTCAGGATTAAGGCTGTTGCCATGGCGAACCTTGTGGATAGAGCTACTAGTGACATGCTCATGGGGCCCGATTGGGCCATGAACATGGAGCTCTGTGACTTGATCGGCGCGGACCCAGGGCATGCATTTCCATGTGTAGGCTGTGGCCAAAGATTCAGCCATGATTTCTAGAATCCAAATAAGTGATTATCGATATCAGAGTGGAGATGAAATGATTGATTTCACCCTTCAAAGTGGACTAATGGGTCATGCCATAGCTTGGGAAGTGATCTCAGAATGAGATCATCTATAACTCATATTTCTAAAGCTCCTCCTTCACTTTCTTCTTATGGGATTACTAGACTTGCAAGACAAATAAAAACCTCTACACGTGACCTTCTCATGGTGAAGAACAAAATAATTTTGTCCAAATCAATACAAACCTGGATCATGAGCTGAAAGTTGCCGATGCTGCTTTGTCAAATACACTTCACTTGCTTTTCTTGTATGCTTATTAATAGCTTTCTTTTTCCAAATTTTAAATATATTGTGAGGAAGAAATCCTTTGAGTGTATCAATTCATTAATTCTATGACTTAGAACTCATGTTATGTTGTATTGTGAAGATTGAAATCCATTTATTCCCATCTCGCAAAGTGTCCATGTAGCGAGCGACTTTCATGTACTTCCATGCAACATTTGTACAACATCTAGAGAGGGAGAGCATCATCCAAAGATGAGGCTTTGTTTTATTTCTAGAGTCAAGGCTGTTGCCATGGTGAGCCTCATGGATAGAGCTACTAGCGACATGCTAATGGGGCCCGATTGGGCCATGAACATGGAGCTCTGTGACCTAATCAATGCAAACCCGGGCATGCATTTCCATGTGCAGGCTGTGGCCAAAGATTCAGCCATGACTTCTAGAATCCAAATAATCAACTATCGAGATCAGAGTGGAGATGAAATGATTGCTTTCACCCTTCAAAGTGGACTAATGGGTCATGTCATAGCTTAGGAAGTGATCTCGGAACGAGATCATCTATAACTTATATTTTTGAAGCTCCTTGTTCCCTTTCTCTCTATGGGATTACTAGACTTGCAAGACAAATAAAAATCTTTGCAGGTGACCTTGTCATGGTGAAGAACAAAACAATTTTGTCCAAATCAATACAAACCTCGATCATGAGCTAAAAGTTGCCAATGCTGCTTTGTCAAATACACTTCAATTGCTTCTCTTCCATCTTATTTATAGATTTTTTTTTCCAAACTTTAGATATCTTGTGAGGAAGAAATCCTTTGAATGTATCAATTCATCAATTTTGTGAATTAGAACTCATGTTATGTTGTATTGTGAAGATTAAAATCCATTTATTCCCATCTTGCAAAGTGTCCTTGCAGCGAGTGACTTTCACATACTTCCTTGAGACATTTGCGCGCAAAATGCAAAGAATAATTTAGAGAAAACCTTACTATAGGTAGCTTAATCTTCAAAGGTAAAACACACTCTTCCCCATATACTAATTTAAAAGGGGTGTGATCTATAGTTCTTTTGAATGTTGATTTGTAAGCCCAAATAGCCACACCCAACTTTTGATCCCAATCACACTTACCTTCAGATATAGTCTTGGATAAAATCCCCACAAGTTGCTTATTAGTACTTTTTACTTGGCCATTAGCTTAGGGCTTGTAAGATGTGGCCTTATTATATTTAATCTTCAGAATCTCTATCAAATCCTCAATCATTTTATTCAAAAAATGTATCCCAGGATCAGACACAAGGTCCTTAGGTGGACCAAAACAACAAATAATCTGTTCCAATATAAATTTAACAGTTTCCTTATCATTATCTCTCATCATAGTGCAAGCTTTAGACCACTTTGTGAAATAGTCTATTACCACAATGATATAATGCTTTTTTGTAGTTGAAAAAGGATGTATAGATCCAACGAAATTAATGTGTAATATTTTTGCACGAAATATTAATGACCTTAGATTCCACACACCCTACGCAAAAAGCAGTTCAAAATAATCTCCTGCATCGATAAATGTTAGTGGCTAAGTGCTCCCTCCGTGCACATTAATAAACTCCAGCTCTGTGTCGTGTATAGAAGATCGTGGCTTGAAACCGCAAGCCCACGCGGGAACACCCTTCATGGGGAAAAAAGGGGATAATGGATAAATTTGTGCAAATTTTTTATTATTCACCCACTCCCCCTCAGCCGATGCATGGCAGGGAGAGGGAGTATGAGTGTGAGAGGAGTGAAGTGGAGGAGGAGCATGGGGAGGGGATCATGCTAGCCCGACACTTCATGGCTACCCCCCCCCCCCCCCCCCCCCCCCCCTTTTGGATCTATAAGAACACCCCCTCCCCAAGCTTGAGGGGAGGAGGGAAGAGAGAAGGAGCTGCCGTGCTGCCTTATGGAGCGCGCTGCCGCCACGCCATTCTGCCACGCCACTAGGCTGTCTCGCCTCCACCCATCATCGCCATCATCATCGTAATCATCATCCTCTTCAACTCCTTCGTCGTCATCCTCATCATCCTCTCCATTATTACTTTCTCTCTGCACGTAAATTCCTGCCACAGCTTGGAAGCTTCTTTGGAAGCTTCCATTAAAGGCCTCCTTAAGCCTTATTCACCCGTGCTCTCGGTTTTTTTTCAAAAGCCGCGAGTGTAAGGCCCATTTCCTACGTAGAGAACCCCGGGCAGAAAGAGCTTTGTAATGCGTAAAGAGAGCCAAGAGGAAGTTGAGGTTTAATTCGTCAATGGTTCCCAAGAAAATGGTGAGAGTAGCACATGCGGGAGCTTCCAACCCGAGTACACGTGTGGACAACGCTCCCATCCTTAATGCCCAAGTTCTTAAAATTAATTCCACATGAAAAGAATGCAACAAGCATGTCTAATTCTCGTAGGCAAGTTTAAATGCATTTTGGAAATTTTAATTACTTGCTGATTTACAAGATTTTAGTTGCATGTCATGCATTTGAAATTGCTTGCACTTCCAAGTTGCAATCATGAATGCATATTGCATAAGTTAAAAGGTGGATTTGTCGAAATGCTTCATTGTTGCCTCGCAAAAAGAACATCGCATATAACCCATAATGCACCTAGGTAATAATCTCCTAGTTGTGACTTAATCATAGACCTCCATTAAATGTTTTCCGAGTAGTTGCAATGCATGAAAGGGATTTATGTACCTTGCAAATTGCATGCGTTGATAATTACATCCTAGGTTGGGTTAAGTGCTGAAGGACGGATTAAGTCAATAATGGTCTTATGGCATTCACTCATGCATGGAGTTCTTTTATCGAAGCTCGTATTTAGGAAATGATGCATCTTCATATTAAAGCTTGAATTCAATGCATTAAATTTAGGGTTTATAAGCATAGTTCTTGATGTAAATCAACGTAGGGTTTATATGAGTTAGCTCTGAATTGTCAATCATTATAGTTTAGGCAAGGAAAAGTAACGATCATTGTAGAACTTATAGCTACATAGAAGGAAAAAAAAATCTATGAATCGCATATTTGCATGGAATGTTATATCTTGCAATTATTTACATCTTTTAGGAAAAGTATTTGCATCTCTAAGAAAAGATCACCTCTTGTCGCAAGACAATTAGATCAATTAGGTAAATCGCTTGTAATGATGTAACTCAAATGATGATCACCTCAATGTGCTAGGTAGAGCTAAGCCACGATAAAATTCTGCCTAGTATTGCACTCGGGAACCGACTTAATATTTCTGACCTCAAAGGTCCTACCCACATTCATGGAATGTTAGGGTTAGCTAAATGCCTATGCAAGAACGATCTAGGGTTCTTACCCTAAGGATCAATTGGCCAAATACTAGACTTCCACAATGAAAATTAGGAACCCTAGGGCCAAAGCGTTATCGGCCTAGTAGGGTTAAGGGTTGGATTGGGTCAAGAGGACTCCCAAACCCTACATCTTGATCGAAGGTGTTCTTGACCAAGGAATACTGTGTGATGGGAGGAATAATCCCATAAGTTAGGTGCGACACTTGTCTCGTGCAACAAAGTTGCAACGTCGCATGATTTTGTGTCTAAATCACAAAATAGAATTGCCACTCCTTAGAACAAGCTTGGCAAGTTCTAAGTACAAGTCTAATTTTCTAGAGGATGAGTAGACATCCTGCTACATCACTTTCCCTTGGGCTGAATTGCCAAGTTAGGGAAATTATGAATTGCCTAGCAAGCAATTGACCAATCAAGTGAGGACAATGGGGTTGTCCAGGATTTATTGACCTTAATAGAAGGAAACCTAAGGTATTTGCCAATTTGGGTTAACAGGGTATAAACCCTAACCCAAGGATAAAAGGGTAAACAAGCAACTTAGCTTACGAAACCCTTGGGATCTTGCCAAGTCGCAATTGATCCCGGATCGATTGCTGGATGCATTCGGAGAGAAGGATTCACACCTTAGCAGTTGGCCCTACAAACGACCACTAGAATGCTTGTGTTTGTACACTTAGGAGCATTGTTTGTACTTCTTTGCTCAAGGAACTAATGTTGGAAAATAACTAATGCTTTAGGTTGAAAGCCTTGAGGGAGAGGCAGCATCAGTTACCCCCGACTTTCTGCCTGACCTTATCCAAGGGGGTTGTTAGTCACGCCAGATACGTGGACCGAACCCACCGTGGCGGATGCTTGGGTGCCAGGGGGGCTCTTGCCATAAATCCCTTGCCTCTGGACCCTGCACAAGAGGCCGATGTGACTTGAGATTGGATCTCGAGGCCCACATACTAGTCTATGGGCGGAAACTTGGAATAGCAATCTCTGAGGATTGCTAGAATAGCCTTCGGGCAGATTATGGAATAGCCTTCGGGCGGATTATGGAATTGCCTTCGGGCAGATTATGGAATAGCCTTTGGGCTGGATTATATGATGTATTCCAAAGACTGATAAAGAAAGATCAAATGTTGAAAAGGAACTTGTTTGACATTGTTTTTCTATGTCAGTGCCTAAGTTACGTAAAGGAATCAGTGATTAATTGGTTAATTAAGAAAGCTGTTTTTGCTTGTCAAACTAAATGTGGTAGGTAATTAGATAACTAAAGCAACCTGAGGAAAGTGCAGTGGATGTGGCCATGGGTCCATCCTACGGAAGGGTGGTCCCGGTTGGCCGAGAACTTTTCTCAAAGGAATTGATAGCGAGGTAACAATGACCTAGAATCTAGAAAGCTAGAGTCCCGATTTATACTGTTTTAGGGGAACAGAATGGGACTATGCCTTACCGGCAAAGAGGTCGAGCTTTGCATCCCTCTCGTTTCCCATTCTCCTTGAACCAAGAGCAGTATAAATCCGCTTCGACCCTGATGTTTCTGCGTAAAGTAGTTCATTCAATGCTAGTTACCTCTGAGGAACTTGACCATTAGGGAAACCCTGATTCAGGTTGATCCTAAGTGGGAACGGCCAAAATGCTTTCGCTTCGTGGCAGACTTGAGAAGACCTAGATCGCAAACCCCGTGACATTTCATGGGAGTGCCGGGCGGTGCTTTCTTGACTCTCTTCCCGATGGGCTGCTAAGACGTGTCCTACAAGTGGACAGGTGGACACGTTACAGTTGGTATCAGAGCAAACCAACGAGGATCTAATATTTACAAGGAAACTTAATGAGGTGAAGTAGAGCAAATGTTGTTGTTAAGAACATTTCCTTACTTACTTATCAGTGCTGTGGCCTGCAGAGTCACGAAGCATGGATCAAATTCTTGGTGTTCCAGGTTATGTTTATGACCGCGATGCGTTACTCGGATTATCGATGGAGGCTAGATATGATGAATATCCTAGACTGCATTTGCAATCCTTCACCCCTATACGTGGAACGGAGATGGACGGGTGACTCAGGAATTTATTACATAGCTGTCAACCATCGACTTGCGTACCTTCGAACCAACTTGAAGAGAATCAACTGGATGGAGGACTTAAAGATCGTGAAGCTGTTCATCTTTGTTGAGGCTCACACAAACGCAACCCTACATGTCGGCGGATGAAAGGTTAAGCAGAACAAGTATGTGTACGAGGAAGTGACTTGAATAATCCCTGCTGACAGAATCAAGGTGTTGGGACGTTATGAGAAGAACGGATATCAAAGGAAAGGATACCCTAAGCTTCGTATGACCTATCGATTCCTGAAAATCCACGATCCTAATCCATATTATTACTCAGTTCCCGTAGCTGAATGTAACACAATCTTATTCTCCCCGAATTGATGTGCCAATCAGCTTGTTCCATCTTCCCAAAAATAATTGTACTCGGAAGGGCTATACCCATATGAATGAAATAGACTTTTTTATCAATGACTGTCTTGGTTGTAAGTGTTGGTAAAGGAGTTAAGTGATTAGGTCACTTGGCTAAAAGCTAAACTGGGCATGTTAATGTAATGTGAGAAACGCTTAGCAAGTTTTTAACATAAAGAATCTTATTGCCCAAGCACAACCTCAAGTGCAGATTCCTAGTCCGACCCCTACACCAAGTACATCCGTAATTTAGGAGAAGAAGTTTCTTCTCAAGTAAATCAAGCCACCAGAATTTGCTGGCAAGGGAAGGACCATCCAAACTGATGTCGAGATCTAGATCGAATCCATGGAGGATTATTTCGAAGCAGCAGGTATTGCACTTGCTAACCAGACTATGCTCGCCAAGCTGAAACTTATCGACGAAGCAAGGATTTGGTGGAAACAATGGTGCAGAGACCAAGGGATCTCAAAAGGGTCAGTTATGTGGGAAAAGATTAAGAAAGCTGTGTGAGGGAGATATCTACCACCTGCCTACCGCACGCAAAAGATGAATGAGTTCTATGAATTGAAGTAGCTTGGTCTATCTCTTGATGCATACTACTCAAAATTCGTCTCTCTTTTAAAGTACGCGCCACAAATGGATATGACACAACAAGTGTCAAAGTTTTGTGCCGAATTAAACCCACCCATAAACACCCGCCTAGAGTCAATGCACCCAACAGACCTTCAGGACGCGCTCATTCGAGCTGCCCCAATAATACAGGAGGTGCAGACCAAGCCAAGAAATAACAAGACTTGGTCTTATAAGGATCAAAACAAGGGAGTGTATAGGTATCAGGCCAAGAGAGCGCAGGGCCAAAATCAGGCACAAAGGAAGAAAGCTAGGGCAAACATTGCTAACAATTTCATTCCGACCCAAGGCAATGACCGCAATCTTCATTGCTTCCATTGCAATGAGCCCAGTCACTTTAAAAGGAAATGTCCCAAGCTTGGCGGAGGACAACGTCAAGGGCCATTCCAAGAAGCCACCCATGGACAAGGAGCCACCGTCAGGGCCAGAGGGAGAACCTCGAATGTCGCCATCAAGGAGTTGTGTGATGAAGAAGACCCGATCATGGAAGCCGACTTTGAGAGGGCAATAGTTCACACCGCTCTTCACAAGAAAGGGCCGAATCGCCAATTCTCGGTGATTCAAACCCCTTCGGATTACCAAGGTAAAAGCTTCAAAACCTTTATTGATTGTGGCAGTACACATACCTTCATTTCACTAGCCTGTGCAAAAAGATTAGGAATAACCACAATAGATGCACCTACCTTACTTGTGGAATTAGAAAATGGTCATGAGGTCACTTGTACCAGGCAAACTGCTAAGGTAAAATTCCTACTGGGTGGAAAGTCAACTTTGGTTAGATTCAGGGCTATGAACCTAGGTGTCCACGAGTGTTTGCTTGGAATGGATTGGCTTAAACCTAATGATGCCCACATCCACTGTGGAAAGGGTCAAGTTTCCTTTCGAAATTCTAAAGGGGAATTAGTCGCAACTGAAGGAGAGGCTGGGAAGCCAAAAATTCAACTGGCCAAAGCATCTCGGATAATAAAAGGAGTTAGAAAGGGGTTACCTGTCTATTTGATTAAGCTAAATAAGCTAGATCAGAATCAGGAGTCTAGGGAAGAACCTTCATGACTAAAAGAATACGCAGACTTATTTTCGGAAGAGCTGACGGAACTTCCTTCTCAAAGGGAAGTCGATCACGAAATCAAGCTAGCGCCAGGAGCTGCACCAATTGCAAAGAGGCCATATAGAATGTCCATCCCGGAAGCGATTGAGCTGAAGGAGCAACTCAAGCAACTGTTAGATCAAGGCTACATCCATCCTAGCAGTTCACCATGGGGAGCTCCAGTGCTATTCCAGAAGAAGAAAGATGGAACACTTCAGTTACGCATTGAATACAGAGGGTTGAATCAATAAACCATTAAGAACAAATACCCTATTCCAAGAATAGATGAACTTCTTGACCGTCTTCAAGGTGTGAAGATCTTCTCTAAGATTGATCTCAGGTTTGGTTATTATCAGATAAGGATCAAGGAAGAAGATATCCCAAAGACAGCATTTATCACAAGATATGGACACTTTGAATTTCTAGTCATGTCATTCAGGCTAACAAATGCTCCTGCTACCTTCAACTGGTTAATGCAGGATATCGTTAGGCCCTATCTTGATGATTTCGTACTCATCTTCTTTGATGATACCCTAGTCTACTCCAAACAAGAAGAAGATCATGAACCCTAGCTTTGCATTGTTCTTAAAACAATGAGGGTACACAAGCTTTATGCCAAGAAGAAGTGTGCATTTTTCAAGTGACAAATTGAATATCTGGGATTCATTGTATCAGCGGAAGGAATTTCAATAGATCCGGAGACGTTCTGGATTGGCCAACACCAACAACTATCAAAGAAATATGTAGTTTTCTTGGATTGACAGGATGGTATAGTGTCTTTATCAAAAACTATGCTTTGATTGCAGCGCCTCTAACTGATCTACTAAAGAAGCAAGTGTCAATTGTTTGGACACTTGCTGAATAGACCAGCTTTGACAAGCTAAAGCAAAGCTTGGTATCAGCACCCATCTTGAAACTTCCGGATCTTAGTAAGGAGTTTGAAGTGATAGCTGATGCTAGCACACTTGCCTTAGGATGTCTGCTTATGCAAGAAGGTCATCCTGTAGCATACTCTTCAAGGAAACTAAAGAGCCAGGAAAGGAACTATGCTACCCACGATCTGGAGCTGTTGGCTGTCATCCATGCTCTCAAGCTTTGGAGAAACTACTTGCTGGGTAACAAATTTACCTTAGTGATGGATCTACTGAAAGGGGAATGTATTTGCCAATGCACTCAGTCGCAAGGCATTTTTGAATTCCCTGATTTTGCAAGATCCATCAACAGCCAGATCTCTAGCCACAAAGGTATCCATGCCAAACAATCCAATTCTGGAGCCAGCGAGAGAAGAGGCATATCATGACCCAACCTATCAAAAATTGCTAAGGGAGATCCCTATCAAGGATCGAGACCCGAAGCTACAGGCAAAGTATCGATAATTCTCTATCAATAGTGGACTTGTCTACTATAGAACGAGATTATGTATACCAGCAAGCTAATCACTCAAGCAGAAGATACTTTGGGAAGCCCATGACTCCCCCTTCTCAGGACATCCTGGCTATGCCAAAACCCTTAATGCAATTAGGACGAGTTATTATTGGGAGAGGCTTAAAGGTGACGTTCTCAAATGTCACCGAATGTTTGTCTTGTCAACGCATTAAGGCCGAACATGTCAAAATGCCAGGGAAATTGCAACCACTTGACATTCCCCAAATGAAATGGGAATTCATTAGTATGGACTTTGTTGGCCTGCCCCAAGTAAAGGGAGGATACAACTCCATTATGGTTGTGGTGGATGTGCTCACCAAGGTTGCATATCTTATCCCTGTTAAGATAAACTATAAAGCCTCAGACATTGCAAGGTTATTCATCAAGGAAATATTCAAACTGCATGGGTTACCTACAAGAATCATTAGCGATCGTGACTCTCTCTTCACATCACACTTCTGGAGGGCCATCTTTGAGGCCATTGGGACTCAACTCTATTTCAGTACAGCTTATCATCCCCAAACTGATGGTCAAACAGAGCGAGTCAACCAAGTCATTGAAGATATGCTTAGGGCACACTGCTGTTGCAAACCCAAAAAGTGGATTCAATATTTGCCACTAGTTGAGTTTGCCTACAATGCTTCCTATCAACAAAGCATTCAGATGACCCCTTTTGAAGCATTGTATGGGCACGATTGTTGTAGTCCTTTAAACTTTTCGGATCCAACCCTAAGGGTTGAAGCTTCAAAGTAGATGCTAGAAGATATGAACGACCAAATCAAGTCAATAAGATAGGACATCCAAACTGCCAAGGATAGACAGAAGGCTTACGCAGATTTGAAACGTTAAGATAGATCCTTGGTTGAAGGTGACATGGTCTTCATTCGCGTACGTCCAAAGAAGAGTTCTCTATCTTTGGGTGAATGCAAAAAGCTAAGTTGAAGATATGGTGGACCCTACAAGATTCTCAAGTGCCTAGGGCCTAATTCTTACAGACTGCAACTCCCTGAAAACCTAAAAGTCCATAATGTATTCCATATAAGTCTATTGAAAAAGTATGTACCTAACCCTAGTCATGTGCTTGATGATCAAGAAGTTGTAATGCCTAGCCAAGGAGTCCTTGAGCTACGGAATGACAGGATCTTAGATGTTAGGGAGAGGGATTTGAGATCCAGAACCTTGAGAGAATACCTCGTCCACTGGAAAGATTATCCCAAAGAGGATGCCACTTGGATGGATGAAACTACTCTCAACCAACAACACCCCTAGTTCTTCCCGAGATGAGGACATCTCGATTCCTCTAAGGGGGAGAGAATGCAATATTTCCGCACAAAATATTAATGACCTTAGAGCCCACACACCCTGCACAAAAAGCAGTTCAAAATAATCTCCCGCATCGATAAATGTTAGTGGCTAAGTGCTCCCTCTGCGTGCATTAATAAACTCCAGCTCCGTGTCGTGTATGGAAGACCATGGCTTGAAACCGCAAGCCCACATGGGAACACCATTCATGGGGAAAAAAGGGGATAATGGATACATTTATGCAATTTTTATTATTATTAACCCCCTCCCCCTCATCCAATGCATGGCGGGGAGAGGGAGTATGAGTGTGAGAGGAGTGAAGTGGAGGAGGAGCATGGGGAGGGGATCATGTTGGCCCTACACTTGGTGGCTACCCCCCCCTTTTGGATCTATAAGAACACCCCCTCCCTAAGCTTGAGGGGAGGAGGGAAGAGAGAAGAGGGAGCTACCATGCTACCTTGTGGATCGCGCTGTCGCCATGCCACGCTGCTACCCCGCCTCGCCACCTCGCCTCCACCCATCATTGCCATCATCATCGTAATCATCATCCTCTTCATCTCCTTCATCTTCATCCTCATCCTTCTCTCCATTATTACTTTCTCTCTCCACGTAAATTCCTGCCCACACAGAAGCTTGGAAGCTTCCATTAACGGCCTCCTTAAGCCTTATTCACCCGTGCTCTCGGTTTTTTTTCAAAAACCGCGAGTGTAAGGCCCATTCTTGCGCAGAGAACCCCGGGCAGAAAGAGCTTCATAACGCGTAAAGAGAGCCAAGAGGGAGTTGCTGAACCGAGGTTTAATTCGTCAATGGCTCCCAAGAAAATGGCGAGAGGAGCACACGCGGGAGCTTCCAACCTAAGTACACGCGTGGACAACACTTCGATCCTTAATGCCTAGGTTCTTAAAATTAATTCCGCATGAAAAGAATGCACTAAGTATGTCTAATTCTCATAGGCAAGTTTAAATGCATTTGGAAATTTTAATTGCTTGCCGATTTACAAGATTTTAGTTGCATGTCGTGCATTTGAAATTGCTTGCACTTCCAAGTTGCAATCATGAACGCATATTGCATAAGTTAAAAGGTGGATTTGTCGAAATGCTTCATTGTTGCCTCACGAAAAGAACAACGCATATAACCCATAATGCACCTAGGTAATAATCTCCTAGTTGTGACTTAATCATAGACGTCCATTAAATGTTGTCCGAGTAGTTGCAATGCATGAAATGGATTTATGTACCTTGCAAATTGCATGCATTGATAATTACATCCTAGGTTGGGTTAAGTGCTGAAGGACGGATTAAGTCAATAATGGTCTTATGGCATTCACTCATGCATGGAGTTCTTTTATCGAAGCTCATATTTAGGAAATGATGCATCTTCATATTAAAGCTTGAATTCAATGCATTAAATGTAGGGTTTATAAGCATATTTCTTGATGTAAATCAATGTAGGGTTTATATGAGTTAGCTCTGAATTGTCAATCATTATAGTTTAGGCAAGGAAAAGTAACGATATTGTAGAACTTATAGCTACATAGAAGGAAAAAAAGTCTATGAATTACATATTTGCATGGAATGTTTGGCAAGTGAGAATCCATGCTCATGTAGAGTTATTACTACACTAGGGTCTATTTTGGAGGACCTGTCACAGCACGCATTATCTATCCAATCTACTCGGGAGAGGTGCGGAGGGGGCAGAGCCCCCTTTGTGGGGGTTAGGGGGGTAGTCCCCCTCGGCCCGCAAGGCCGTTACGATAAATGCCATATGTGATTTGAAAGACCATTTATAGCTAAATTTTGAACTAGTTGCTCTAAGTTTTAGCCCAGTGATCGATCTATGATATGGTTTCGGCTCTATATGGTCTCTCGGACTTGAGCCATTTTAGAAATGGGATAAATTTTGTTGGACCTATTAAGCTAGCCAGGTAATCAATATATTCTAGCTGGCACTGACTAGTGTACAAAGTGGGTTGAGGCTTAGGCCTAATAAGGCATCCATGGCCAAGTTTTAATACTCTAACATCATGACTAGGTTTGGATACCCTATAGAGTTGTTTAATGATAGGGGCAAGTATTTTTTGAATTAGATTATTCAAGATTTGACAATCAAGCACATGATTTACATAAAAAGTCTACCATATACCATCCACATGTTAATGGGAAAGTAGAGAGCTCTAACAAGATTCTACTTCATATCCTAAAGAAAATAGTTGAAGATAACATGAAGGATTAGGATTTCAAGTTAGAATTTTCATTTTGGGCATTCAAGATAGTATAAAGGTCACAACGGGCCTCATACCCTTTAGGTTAGTGTATAAACTAGAGGCACTTGTGCCAAGGGAGTTCATGGTTCCTAGCTCGAGAATTTGTGTAGAGTATAAGTTAGATCATGAAAGCTCAATGAAACATTGGCTAGAATAGCTTCTAAAGCTAGAAGAGGACAAGGTGTTAGCTTTCTATGTTTTAGGAATTACACTCCACAAGGCATGCATGGATGAATAGACACACAAGGAAAAAAATATTGAAGAGGGGGATTGGGTTGTGGTATATAATTCAAGACTTGGAAAATTCCCTGGCAAATTGAAGCTCAGGTATGCTGGGCCATTTATTATCTATAAGGACCTTGGACAAGTTACATTTTTGTTAAAGGACCTGAAAGGCAATATATTATCACATGTAGTGAATGACTTTAGGTCGAAAATAATGGTTCAATCTTATTATGCCCCTATTAATATAAATATTCCTATTTGGAGACATTTTTTGGAAAAGGATAGTTACTTGTGTGAAGAGTCACAAAGTGATGTGGATGACTTGATATTTGGCACAAAGGAGGGAAGGAAGTTCCAATTTGACTTGGACTCAGCAATGCAAAAGGAGTATGACAATTCTATGTCTAGTAAGGAACAAAAATACAATGACACACACTCGAGATCATATATATGCAAGCTAGTGCTTTCCAGATGTGCTAGGGCAGACATTGAAGATGATGATGATGTTGGGTATGGTGATGATGACAAACTTGGATAGCTCAAAGATGGAGAGGTAACTCCTAAGAATAATATGGTTACCCCATTTGTGGATTCAACCCTTGTTCCATATGGATATGGTTGTGCATCAAGAGTGGTTGGAGAAAATCAAACTATTTCCATATGAATGTTTGCCATGGGAAAAGTGGTCTTGTAATGTTCATGCCTCAATCCAATTGGACATACTTTGGCAAACAAATGGACATATTGCAAGAAAGTTGGAATTAATAGTTGAAATGGTTAGTCATGTATTTTCTCTCCTAGTGAACAACAATATGACATCTTGAAGATACTCAAAGGAACAAAAGATTTATGCATTTGGAGATCCCATAGGGCCGAGGAATGTTTATGCTTTGAGAGAGCTTGATGTAGTCTGAAAGTTGCAACTCTAGTGGTTTATGGAAAGGTTCATTATGTTTATTTTAATGTACAAGAGAATTATGGTTGAGTTCAAAGTTTTTAAGTCAAACAAGGTTTTTCATAAGTCTCAAATGGGTTGTTGCTTCGCTACACTTTATGAGTATGTTAGATCTTTGCATCCACAACTAACCTCAGAGTATTTGATGAAGGTAAATGTAAATAGTGGACAAGATGGTGTAGCTAATTTGGATGCTAAATTTGATGGCTATGAGGATCCTTAGCATGTTCATGTTGTTGATGACATGTTTGGTGGTGATCCTAATAAACAAGATATTTACAAAAACCTTTGCAAGTTGTATATGAAGAGCATTATGCCAAACAAGTTGCCTATGCATTGTTAAAGAAGTTAATAGTGACGATGGCCTTGATGCTTTTGTGGATGTAAAGAAAAAAAAATAGTTTGCAGATGCCTAAGTTAGAGAAAAAAATACATCCTTAAAAAAATATGTAATTTAGGAAGATTTGGCTAAGAAGTATGCATATATAGGATGACAAGCAGCAAGATGTTTCTTATGAACTTGAACTTCCTGCTACGGGTTAACCTATGGACGAACATGTGAATATTCATGAGGACAATCTCCCTTGCACTTCTAGGAATTTTGTGGCTGATGGTTTGAAAGTTAGTATTATGATAGATATTTTTGATTGATGCTATGCATAAAATTACATGTTATCTGTAATAGTGTGATAAGGAGAGTACTCAAACAATTGCACTGGTTAAAAATCTATAGGTTTAGCTCATGATCAGGAGCTAAAATTTGAGAACTTAGTGCAAAAACTGCATCATAAGGAGTAGGAATATGATACCATAAAGTTGAAATATGAAGAACACATTTTAGAATTAGAGTGGGCTATTGCAAAGGGCAAGGTGTCAATCGCTTTGTTTAAGAAATGGACTCATGAACTTTGAAGTAAATACATAGAAAATTTTATGGAAATGTATTTTTTATTTCAAGTTGAGCATAAGCTTTTACCAGAGACATTTCATCCTCTACAAGAGGTTGAGAAGAAAATATTAAAAAACATTGAGGCTGATGTTGATGCATCTGTGGTTTTGAAATTTGAACTTCAAGATATAAGAACTACTTTATTGGTTATAGTTAAGAATGCATGGGACATGGTAATTGAAAGATTCATCGGTGTTATATCTCAGTCATATGCAATGCTCAAGGATATGTTTGTTTCAAAAAATAATCATGCATTATTATAGGAAAATGAGATATTGATTCATAAGATTCATGAGTTAAAGAACAACTGCATGAAGTTGACTGACAAATTGGACAATGCCCTAGATGCTAAAAGGAAAAGTGATGAATATGTTGCTTCTCTATTGCCACAGAAAGAGTTTTAGATTGTTGACAAGGATGCTATGCTTAATGAAGTTCTTAATGAGGTGAATATAGAGTTGAAGGGGATGGGACATGATTCTTCTTTGGTACTTAGTGGTGATCGATCAGTTATTGAGGTGTCTTCTGATATGGCTATTATACCTTATATGCCTAGCTACAGTCTTTTCTGTTGCACTTTTTGTTTTGTTTCATCACAATCATTACCTTCATTTTATTGACACTTAGGATTGGTTATACAACTGCACTAGAGGGCTCTGAGTATCCTAGAGGGGCTCTAGTCATAGTTTCTTAGTGTGGCTTGTTAAGGGGTGTAAGGCCTCTAGCAAGGTATAACTATGTTCTCTAGGTCAGTCTTCATGCTACTTATTTTTCATACGTTATTTACTTAGTTGCATGTTGGTGGGTTTAAGTCTTGACTATCCCAACCATCCATCAAACTGTGCCGAGTGTTAGGGCTCAAATTACATCATCCACCTTGGTAATTTTCACCTTAGTACTTGTATGCATGTAGGTGCCTATAATCAACATGTGTAAAGTGAACTTGAAGTGTCATATGGCTTTACCTGTAAGGTGGTGCCTATCCTGTGTATTCTAATGGTATCTCTTCATGTGTTGGTGGTGGAAAAATGTTAAAATCTTCAACACAATGCCCACACAAGGTCAGTTATATCTAATTCTACAATTCTCTAATTGTATCTTGAAAATTAATGTTATTTGTGATAAGTTATCTATTTAGGAATGATCATGATGAGAGTAATCCAATTGATATTTTTTAGGAGAGAAGTGCTACATGAATGATTATAATGTATATTTTAGGTCTACATAGTAGTCCTCAAGATTAAATGATTAATACAATTGTAAATTGGTTCAGGAAGTTGTTTGCAGTGGTAGGTTTGTGTCAACAAATTTTTGTTTGTGCTAGTTATGGTAGGCCATAACAACCACCTAGACCCATCATCACCCATCCACCTAGCAACACCTCGGTACACTATGTAAAAGAGCCTCTTGATAAAGCGGCATACGTGAACCCCTATGTTACATATGATGAGGAGGGATATCCACTCTTGATGGACTTCAAGCTAGTGCCTATCATGGCTTTGGGAAAAGGGTAAGGTCACGGCATGGGAAGTAACCAATCCCATGAACCACTTAGTTTCTAGAACTATGGTCGCTTGGGGCATGTATCATCAAGATGCAGAGAGAAGGACCCTACTATATCAAGGAAAATACCAACTTAAGATGTCTGGAGTGTGGTGTTACACATTTATATGTGGAGTTCACAAGGTGCAAGCCTTCATCTAGCTTGGCAATCCTGCCATATGTACCTCTAGGACTCTTTTGTGTTGAGACACCTAATGACAAGGCCACATCTATTCACTTAATGTGATGACTAGATTGCAAGAAAAGCATGCCATTGTTATGATGCTTGGACCTAGTAACCTAGATGCCTCATCAATAGGCAAGAGAAATTGAAAAAAGAAGAAGATAGCTAAAGAAAAAGGTGCCCTCAAAACTGATAGCACCACAACATTGACACAATGCAAGCATGTACATTATGCAAAGGCTAAAGCATATACCACAAAAGCACAAGGAGAAGAAGTGCCAAGGTGGGTGAGTACCCTAATCCCCAGTTGCAACTAGAGCCAATAGATAAAGTTAAAGATTGGGTAAAGGAGGCATATGCACATCTCCAAGATGCAAAGCTAGTCATAGAGGACAAGTTACAAGATTTATTGAGTATAAGCCCACCTACTTCCCCCACAATTAGAAGGTCAAATGATCATAAAGCAACTTCTACACCACCTCACAAGCAAAACCACATTACTAGAAACTAGCCTAATCATAGGCATGGAACAAGGAGGAAGAGTAAGGAGCAAGCTTGTTAATCACTTTAACCTCAACCCTAGTGACGCTACCTCTAGAAAAGTTGCTAAAGCACATCCCTGACCTTTGGAAATATCTAAACCAATATTTGGAATAATTAATGCCATTAGAAATAGGGATGACATAAGGCCACAACACATACACACACTCCTAGCCTATCTCTAAATTGTGGGATAGGAACCCTACAAGTAAATGCCTTTTGGGAGGGAACTAAGATGCACACCGTGCTCCCTGTTGTTGCCTTGGTGGTGCAACCAGAAAGGGATTGTGGATACAAGGGCAAAGGTTAGCGTCCTTGGCCATGCAGTCCTGCAAGCATGGGGTAACCCACATGTGGAGTCTACTTGTGCCAATGTTACATTGGCCAATAGAATGAAGGTAAGACCATTCGATGTACTGAGGAAATGACTAATTAAAATCCTAGGAGTGTAATTCTCTGTAAGCTTTATTGTGATGGAGGGAATGGACTACGATATCGTGTTGGAATGAGCTTAGATCCAAAATGCTTGAGCTATTGAGGATTGGGGCAAGAGCTTGATGCCCTTTGGCAATCGCTCAAAGGCAGTGAGGATTGAAATGGATACCTAGAAAACCTCACTTGTCGATTTGGATGCAATCTCAGCCTTGCTAAAAGGTGACAAAAATACTATGCCAAGTTACAATCCACTCACTAAATTCATCCCTTGCCCTAATGACAAATGAGATTGGATCTACATCATCGCCCCATAATAGACTTGCCCTTCTCATATGAGAATGAGAACTACCTATGAGACGGTGAGATAGCTAGTATGAGGGGAAGACAAGGGAAACCAACTAGAATCCTAGGCCAAACTCTATCAATAGTCCCAATTTGCATGATGGTAGAAAGATCTGAGCTAGCTCCTCACATGCCCTTTCACGTACTCCCAAACATGTTGGAACTGATAAAGTTATTGGAGTTCATGATGGAAAAGTTACATGATGACCATGTTGCAAACCTAAAACAACTCAAGGAGTTGTTGGAAGTCCAATGATGGAAGTGGACTAATGTCCATGACTTGAACCTACTATAAAATGGAGTCCTCATTGAAAAGAAGAAAAGAAGTGTTGATGAAGAAGTAGCCACCTATAAGGAAATCTCAGATACAGAAGATACTGAGAGCACATACACTAATTGTGAGTAAAGGAATGAGACCTCACACTTAGACTTTGAAATGATTGAGTAAAACACTGACAACATGCATAGAATTGAGTATATTATCATCGATTTTAAACTTACAAGACCCCCAATGTTGCTCGTTGATAGAATAGTCGAGATGGATTGTGATTGTACTTGGTTAGAGTATCTAGGAGTGTTGGACTATGAGCGAGTAGGTCTCAGCCAAGGTGATCTGGTAACACTATATGAGGTCAAAAATACTTCAAAGCTATGGTTATCCAAAGAAACACCCCCATCTAGTGAAGGCTATGAGTTTCACTTTGAATCACAAGAACTCCTTTGCTCCCTAAAACTTGACACACAAAGGGGGATCTTCTAGTCCACTTGGGGTACAAACAATTAAAGGAAGAGAGGAGAAAGAGTAGGAAAGTTTTTGATGCCAAGAAACAAAAGAAACCACACGATCTCTTGAAATGATTCACCAAATTCGAACAAGGAGACAAAATAGTGGTGTTGTTGGAAGCTAAACAAGAAGGGTAGGCTAGTGAACCGATAGAAGGTCAAACAAAAGTCAAGGAAGTTGACTTAGTTGCATAAGGTGAGAAACCTTGACCTATGTGACCTAATAGAGGATGTGAAGAGGAAACTTATAACCCTCTTACAAGAGTTCAAGGATATGTTCACTTGGTCGCTCAAGGAGCTCAAGGGTGTAGACCCCAATATCATCACTCACAATATTCCCATGGTGGTAGAAGTAGTGCCAATTAAACAAAGACCATATGACATGAATCCCAAGCACACACACATAGTCAAAGAAGAAATTGATAAGTTACTAAATGCTAGGTTTATTATTGAGATTGAGCATGCAAAATGGATGTTGCCAATAGTGATAATGCTAAAGAAAAATGGCAAGATTAGAATGTGCATCAACTGCTCGGGGAAGTTACTATATGTATATCCTTTACATTGCATGCATTCAAGGCTATTTATAAATATCCTTATCTATATATTTTTCATGAATAAAATATAACCCTTTTCTATTTAGTCTAAAAATAACCCCTTTATATTACACCCTTCTATATGTAAAAATATATATATAAAAATGATATTTTAGAAATACCTTATTTTGAACCCACGTGATGCACACATATTTTCATGAGTAACTTACTGGAGATCAACTACAAAAAGTCTGTAGCCACAAAATAAGACAATTATCCCCTATCGTACATGGAGCACATGCTAGAGAGAGTTACAAGAAAAGAGACCTACAATTTTGTATATGGATTCTTTGGGCATAATCAAGTCTAAGTCCACCTAGACGACATGCACAAAATTACATTTACCACCAAGTGGGGAGTATTTGGGTATATAGTAATGCCATTTGGGTTGACGAATACCCCCGTCACCTTTCAATGAATAATGTGTACAACATGCAAGGATACACTCCATTTGTGGTGGCTGGAGGTGTTCATAGATAACCTCTGCATCCACACCAACTAGGCCAAATATCTGGAAAAATTAAGATTAGTCTTTGAACATTTCAGATGGTACATTTTGTCTCTAAGTTCTTGTGAGAGTAAGCGATCTCTCCATTTGAGTCCAATTGATATTATAAGTTATCAGGGCACACACTTCATCAATGAGGTGATCACACATGTATTGACCATGTTCATGATTATGCACAAAAATCCTCACATTATTACATGGATGCCAATGGGCAGGTTGAAGTCACCAATAAAATCATGATTAATGTCCTGACTAACATAGTCTTGACTTTGTAAAGTGATTGGGACAATAAGATCATGGCTACACTCTGGGTGTATTAAACATGCTACAAGACCACAATTGGTTAGATCCCATTCAAGTTGACATATGAGACCGATGTGATTATGCATGTTTAGTTCTTCATTCCAAGCTTGAGAAGAGCCATGTAAGAAAGATGGGAAGGACATGAGGCTTGGACCAATCACTTGCTAGAACTAGAATAATTGATTGCTAGTGATATAGGTCTTCATTTGTGAAAAAGCACAACGAAAGGCCTGGTTTAACAAGCACATAAGATAATGAGACTCTGTAAAGGGTGACATTGTGCTATTATACTCCATCAAGAGGCACAAGCAAAAAATGAAATTCAGAGGCCTAGGTCTGTTCTGCATGTGTGCAATTAGTAGAACCAACAATCCTAAATAGAGATGCTTGACTGTGAAGCCATTTTCTTTTTTAGTGACAACTAAATCAAATAATATTATTTGCTGGTACACCCACTATATGAACACTCAATGGTGGTACTAGTGATTGCCATTCCTAATATCACCATTACTAAACTTGACCCTAAAGATGAGAAACCCATTTTTCTAGCTTATTTAGGGTCAAGTTGATAGCTAGAAAATAACATATGATTAATGTCCTCCTCAATGAAGGTGCATGATATAACATCATGACCTACAATGATTGGACCAGTTTGGGTCAACCCACACTAGTTCCAACTACTGCCAAAGTAAACCCATATGGAGGTACACCTTATGCACTGCTATGGAATAGCCAAGTGATGTTGACCATTGAGACTGAAAGCTTACTGATCGTCTTCCACATATCACCTAACAAGGAAGGAATAGGGAATAAAACTATCCATTTAAATGACAAACCAAATGTCTGGTTGATTTTGAAAATCAATGCATACATTTGGAATTACTCAGCATATGGATCATTATGACTTTTAGCAAGGGCATGTAGCCACTAACGATGAAACCCTTACTCAACATGACCTCCACCAAAAAGAATCATGAAATAGTCAAGAAATTGCTTCAAATGTACAAAGAAAATGCCATAAAGTGAGCAAGCTTGCTTAGCCAAAAACCAACCACAAAGGCCAATACCGAAAATGGACTACAAGGTTATGGACCATAACTCATGTAAAATGGCCATAAACCCTCAAGAGAAACCCCACGTGCAGGAGACATCCACATCACAAGCATAACCAAACAAGGTGGGTCCCAAATGCTTGTTGTAAGCACAAGGATATTATGATGGAAACTCTTGGATTTGGTTGCCCAAACTCTCCTATGTTGCTAAACCCCACAACCGATGCACTCCACCCCCATCTCCACTAGCCCACTTGCACAAACCAACTAAAGGCCGCACACCACCCAAGACTAATAAACCCCAACTAATCTATTGGTACAAAATGTCTCCTTTACCCTTTAGGCCCAATGACCAACCTAGGCATGTGAATCAGTAGAGCCCAATAGAAGACACATGGTCTGATTCCTCTTCTGCTCATGCTCATTAAAAAAAACCACATAAGAGACCTTCTTGCACCATCACAAGACCCACATAACTCACTATCTTCACAAAAGGCCAATGAGGGCAATAAAATTCATGTAGCTGATACCATCCCCTCAATACTAGCCAACCAAAAACAACAGATCACCCAAACCATCTCTAACAATGCCTTCCTTGTAGCTCACACGGGCAACTTTTCCACCACGATAAGTAATGTCAATGAGCGTAGTCAAACAAAGCCAACTTCTCCACTTGGGTTGAAGCCTTTCTACAAGTGGCAATCCATTTTAATAGTTTTTGGTAACTTGGCTTCTGATACAAGTGAAGAAATAGTCTCATGCATTTAGAACTTGGATAACACCTTCACCATATTTGCCCATTGTCATGCCGCTATGCGGTCATAGTGTGAAAAAATCTAGAGTGCAACTTTCTTATTGATCTAGAGAGCCAGTGCCATATTAGTCATTAATGTTAGTGTCCTAGTGTGGATGGTTCAAAAATACTATATTTTTGGACATGTTTAGCCAATTTTTGATATTTTAGATATTATCTCTTGTAAAAATCCAAAAACTGTAGACAACTTCTAGAATAGAATGACATGTAAAAGAAAGCAGGTAGCTTTTAGCCATTTTGGGAGGATTTTATGCAAAAAAAAGGATTGGCGAAATCGCGCGAGGTGCGATCGCAGTTTTCAAGTAGTGAACAACACTCCAAACTGGGAGGAGTGATGTGGGAGAATTTTGGGCAGGTGTCCTAATATTTTAGTCCCCTTTCAGAGCCAATGGAAACATCAGATTGGGAGTCTGAGCAGCATAGAGGAAGTTATTGTTTTATGCACATTTTTGTCTACAAAAGATTTATCTTCTCATAATGAAAAAATAAATTGACAGGCTTTACCTCTGTGAGTATTCTTCTACATCTTCTATTTCTTTAAGCCCCTTGTTTTTCATCTACTCCTCTCCCTGAATCTCCCTTCACCCTGCTATCTCTTACCCCTGTAGTAGATTTTTGACCCCAAACACTCCGAGAGTGGTGAACCCGATGTGAAAGTTGACAGTAGAGGTGTGTAAAGATGGAGGATTCTACAAGCTCAAGTGGTGGTGATGCTTTACAACAAATGATTTCTTTGTTGCAGCAACAAAAACAATAACAGTTGTTGTTACAACAACAGATGCAAACTTGGGAGGAAGTAGAAAGAATTGATTCCTTAGCTGTGAATGCATTGCAGGTAGTTGGACAAGAATTAACATAGTTTAAGGGTCAAAAGGTTTCGACCTTCATCCAATTGTATGAAGAGAATATGTTGTTTCATGGGATACCATAGCATGAATGGAGTTGGTATTTCACTCGTTTGACTATGTATGCATTGCATGATTGGATTGATAAGTTACATAGAAGAGATGATGATTGGGAAGCTTTTAAGAAAGCTTTGAGAGAAGAGTTTTTCTTGGAAGATGCAGGATTGGTAGCTAAAAAGACATTTACAGATTGGATTAAAAAGCCCAATAAAGGGTTGACTGTTACAACTTTGCTCTGTGAATTTGAAAGTTGGTATGCGCAGTTGGATGTTGATGAGCAGAAATCATTGGAGAGTTAAAAAATTGATTTATTTTTGAAGGCTACAATCATATATTGTAGGAGAAGCTGGGTGATCATTTAGAAGATCTCTCTTCTGAAGCGGGGCTGAAATTAGATTGGGATAATGTAACTAAGGTAGTGTATATGTTAGTAAAGTGAGAGTAGATGAAATTAAGATGGGGTATAGGCACCACACTTGCCATGCTCACAAGGGGGACTGAAATTGCAGCCAAGGTGCCTATAGCTATGGCGCAATAGCCGGCTATACATGTTGGTTCAACTCTTAAAGGTGATGCTATGGATGAAATAATCAAAGGCATACATGATTTGAGGCTAAATTTGACAGAAATCTATGCAAAGGTTGAAAAGTTGGATGTTAAGGTAGAAAAGAAGGCTTGAGCAACAACCCAAAGATCGCACAAATAAGGATACAATAGGAGATGCATTTGGTGTGTCAGTTTACAACATGAAAAGCGAGACTATATAGTCTACCATGAATTGAAAGCAAAAAAGGTTATTCTTTTAGAAAGATGGAAAAGTGCATGCAATAGAAATTGGTCTTCTAATAGAGCCAAATTTTGAAAATGGTGGTATGTAGAAGAGGTTGGAAGATATGGATGCAAGGACAACATTTGTTGCCATAGATGCAGCCACATATGGGTTGAGAATTGAAAGGACGGAAGAAGCTCCTAAAGGAGGCATGGGTGAAGCAAAAGCTCACATTTGGATGTAAGCATTAGATTACATGGAAAAGGGCAAAACAAAAAAGTTTGAATTGGCTGATGCAAGTCAGAGTATACGAGGGAGAAGAGGATGGAGTGCACCAATGGATTCATTTTCAGCCTATGCTTATTTGGATGAGGTTCATAATTAAGAAGCTCTTGTGGAAGAAAAGAGAAGAAGAGATGAGGACAATGCTAGTCCTTTCTCTTCAGGCCCTTCTAAACGCATAATATGAAGTAAAATGGAGTAGCAGAAAGAGGCTGAAAAAGCCATACATGAGCATGTTATGGAGGATGCATATCAAGAGAAGAAACAAAAAGGGAAGAAAAGGGGAAAGCAGCCCAGTTACATGTTACAATTGGATCTTGAGACTGCCATAAACCTTAAAAAGGTCTTGGAAAGATCACATACTTAGTAGTAGAGTGGAATTCACACTTGGCACAGTTCTTGGAATCACAAAGCATGAATTTCATGATGCAATCATTGATATGCTGAAATGAAAAAGATAGTTTGATGTGGTGAAGTTTTGCAAGCATTGATACAGGTTGACAAAGACATAGAGAAAAATTTCAGAGGGAATAAGATGATGCATGTAATGCTGATTTGGAGTAGGTTGATGTTGAAAATGGGTTAAATGGGAGTGTAGGTAGCAAGCTTGTGATTGAAATTGGTCTTGTGGGTAGCACTAAGCATAGAGAGAAGGCTATGCATAATGGGGATGTCCATCAACAAGCCCATGAAGAAGAAGATGCTCATTTTATTCCAAGCAGTCACTATTCACAAACACATTGGACTCATACTACAATAGAGACAATTGTTAAAGTGGTAGAAATAGAGACGCCTTGCATAGCTCTCCTTGGGTCATGGTTCCGAAATCAATGTTATGGCATGCAGTTTGTATGAGAATGGAGGTTGGTCAATTGATGTAGATCCGAGATGGCGCATACAGGTAATAAAGAGTTCATTAGGGGATCTTTATGCGACTTGTCCAAATGTACTTGTGACTATTGGAGACGTCAGGGAAGAATATCATTTTTTTGTGTAGGATTCATGTAGTTATTCGGTGATTTTGGGGCAGCCCTATATTTCGGAATCAAGGCTAGAAACAAAAGACTTAGATGATGGTTCTTCATATGCTTAGGTTCGGAGTAAAGACAATACAAAGGCAGTACAGTTTCTCACTGTTTGTGTGAATCATCCCCGCAATCGGGATAGGCTACGGGATAATCCCATGCCACCTAATGTATGAGAGTTTAAGGGTTTTTAGACAGCACTCCTATAAGTGGAGGCTATGGCAGTGCCTTTAGGAAGATAATTATGCCTCCAAGAAAGGAGGAAATTGTGTTTGTGTCTGGATTGCAGGAATAGATAGCATGTAGTTTTGGAAATTTTAAGAATATTTCAGCCATGTGCAGGGTTGAAAAAGAGTTGGATATATGGTTTGATGGCTGCAAATAAAGGTATTTCAAGGCTGGTTGATGTTGATACACTGGATGAAATTTTTGTAGTAATTAATGCTAAAAACAGGACATAAAAAGAGGTTATTTATGTTAACACTTTAGATATGTATGAAGTCATTCAAGAGTTTGCTGAACATGAATGTTATGGGCTACAAAACAGGGCTAAATACAAAGTACAAAATAGTTGCAAAGAAGGTTAAGCATGTGGCTTTGCCTTTACCACTTGAAAGTGATGGGTTGGATGAAAAAGTGACTCAATAGCCTAGTTTACGATATCCACATGGAGTAGGACATAAATTTTTAGCTGAAACTTTACAAAAGTTGAAAATTGGTGATACAAGCTTTTTTTTGCTTTGCAGAAAGAGCTTGTTTCTTGTAGATGTTGGCAAGGCATGGGAAAGCCTTTGTGTTTTAGCCACATGAAATTGGATGTGTTGATCTGACCATAGTTGCACCTATGGTAATCTTTAAAGTACCTCATGTGCCATGGAATCTAAAGCCTATTCTAGTACCTCGGGCATATTTTCCTAAGCTACTAGAGCCTTTGAACGAGAAGATCAAGATGCGGATTTTGGAGACCCTCTTTAGCTCCATATTCGAATCGGTGGTTTACTGTTCCAAAGAAGAATGGTTCTTTGAGGTTTATATAGGATTTACAACCAGTGAATAAGGTCACCATAATGAATGTTGGATCATGCCCGGTACTGGATGAATTTGCAAAAGCATTTATAGGCAAGGCAATTTACTCTGTGGGAGATTTATATTCAAGATATGATCAGTTCCAACTTACATTGGAAAGCTAGGATATCACTACCATGAAGACACCACTTGGACTGGTTAGGATGTGTACGCTTCCACGAGGAGCAACCAATTTAGTGGCGCATATGATGAATGCTATGCATAGAGTTTTGAGGGATTATATTCCTCATTTGACCTTACCCTTACCTGATGGTGTGCCGATAAAAGGGTGTGATATCCATGAGAAGAATGAAGAGCTGAATGAGCAGGGATGTAGAAGGTTTGTGACTGATCATATTATTGATTGTGACAGGATTTTGAGCCATCTTGAAGAAATGCATTTGAGTTTATCAGGAAAAAAGTTGGCTTTTCGAGTGGAGGAAGTATTAGTTGTTGGGCACATGTGTGGACCATATGGGAGAAAGCCCTCACTAGTAAAGATTGATGCTATAAGTAGGATGCAAGAGACGTGTTTGAATGTATCTGAGGTGAGAAGATTTTTGGGTGCATGTGTCTTTTACTTGATATGGATTCCACATTTTGCTCATATGGCTGAAAGTTTATATTAGCTCTTGAGAAAAGGGCAAAAGATTTGGTGGGGTAAACGATACACGAAGGTAGTTCAGAAGTTAAAGAGCTTATTGATTTCATCCCTAATACTAAAGAGAGAAAAAAATGAGAATGGGAAGCCTATTATTCTCACCATGGATACAAGCCCAATTGGCATTGGTTAGGCAGTGGGTCAGGATGATGCTGATGGGAATAGGTGTGCCATTCAATTTGGAGCAAAGGTCCTCAATGAAAAGAAATAGCGGTATTCTCAAGTCAAAAGAGAGCTTTGGGGTGTAATGACAATCCTTAAGTGTGATAGGGAGTATTTTATGGGAGCTCATGTAGTGGTAGAGACTGATTATATACCCCTATTGGGCATGATAATAAATTTATGAACTCCCGATATTGCCATGTTATGGTGGATTGCATATATAAAGTCACTTAACCCTAAATTTTAGCATATTGCAGTGGAGAAAACCACGTGGCTACAAGAAATGTTTGAAGATGAAGAGAAATTGATGGAAGATGAAGAGGACTTTCTGACTTTATGATAGTAGGGAATGAGTTTCAACTGATGTTACTACAAGTACAATTGTTGTAATAAGGATTTCAACAGTAAGAAAAGAGTTTACAGCCATGGAGAAGAGATAGGCAATAAATAGAAAGCATAATCAGTGTTATGCTTCAACGAGAACACAATTTTTGGAAGAGTTGTATGAGGATGATTGGTTGAAAATAAGCCAATATCCCACCCTCATGGAAAAGAAGATTGAATGGTTTGAAGTTGAATTCAAAAGGATTAAAAGAAAATCTTATGGGTTTTTCTTGAAAGATGGGTATTTATGGAAGCATGCAAAGAAAAAGAGAGGAGCTCCAGTACGTGTATTGGGAGATAGGGCTTTCCAACAATAGGTGATGCAGGAGTTTCATGGACGCTTATGGGCTGGACATAGAGGAGTTTGGGGCACATTTGCCAAGATTAAAGAGAATTATTGGTGGCAAAATATGTATAAAGATGTGGAACATTATGTGAAATCATGCAATGTCTATCAGAGATGTATTCCACGATAAAGCATATAGATGGGTTGCAACTGACCTATCCATTGTCTATGCATTACAAATGGGTAGTTAATTTGGTTACCATGCATATAGATTTATGGAATATGAGATATCTTGTTCTTCAATGAGAAGACTTGACAAATCAAGTGGAAGGTCAAGCTCTTAGTACAAAGACTACTCAAGCAATTCACAAGTTCTTATTAGAAGAAGTCTTTTGCAGGTATGGTTGTGTTGGTAAAGTGGTTGTAGATAGAGGAGAATTGGATCCAGATGAGGCTTGTGACTTCTTTTCACGATCAGGTATCAAGTTGGCTTTAACTTTAGCCTACAATCGTGAAGAGAATGACAAAAGTGAAAGAGGTCATTAGCCTATCATTAAGGCATTAGCAAAGTCATGCAAGGGCAAGATGAAAGAGTGGCCAAGAATGTTATCCTTTGCTTTATGGGCTGATAGGACCACTCATAGTGCAGTTATAGGGTATATGCCTGCTTAATTAATGTATGGATAACAACAAATCATGCCTCTTGAGGAAACTATTGCTACTTGGAGTGTTCTACCATGGGAAGAGGGTTTGAATAGAGAAGAGTTGCTGGTCCTACACATTAGACAATTAGAGAGAAGGCCTAAAGACATTGAGAGAGCCATGAAAAAGCTAAAGATTGCAAGGATCAAGAATAACAAGAGGTTTGAAAAGTGACAAAAACTTCGATCACGAGCTATACAAGAGAAGGGAACTAGGTGTTGGTTTATGACAGCAGCTTGGAACATCAACATAGTGCCAGTTGGAAGATGGCAAAGTGGTGGTTTGGTCTCATAGTGTCAAAAAATCTAAAGTGCAGCTTTCTTATTGATCTAGGGAGCCAATGCCATATTAGTCATTAATGTTAGTGTTTGTAGTGTGGATGGTTCAAAAATACTAGATTTTTAGACAAGTTTAGCCAATTTTTGATATTTTAGATATTATCTCTTGTACAAATCCAAAAACTATAGATAACTTCTAGAATAGGATGATATGTAAAAGAAAGCAGGTAGATTTCAACCATTTTGGGAGGATTTTATGCAAAAAGAAGGATTGGTGAAATCGTGCGATGCGCAATCATAGTTTGCAAGTAGTGAACAACACTCCAAACTGGGAGAATGAGTGAAGTGGGAGAATTTCAGCTAGGTGTCCTAGTATTTTACACCCCTTTCAAAGCAACGGAAGCATAAGATTGGTGGTCTAAGTAGCATAGAGGAAGTTATGTTTAATTTTTGTCTAGAAGAGATTTATCTTCTCATAATGCAAAAATAAATTGATAGGCTTCACCTCTGTAAGTATTCTTCTACATCTTCTATTTCTTTAAGCCCCTTCTCTTTCGTCTACTCCTCTCCCTGAATCTCCCTTCACCCTGCTATCTCTTACCCTTGTGGTAGACTTTCAACCCCAAATGCTTCGATAGCGTAGCTATGAAAAGCTAGACGTTGACATCCTATATGAGACTATGGCCCAAGCGATCACTTTCTAACATTTCTTGTGGAAAAATTACAATCTATTTTCACAAAGACCCCCTTAATAATTTATGACAAGCTAATCACCATGCAAATTTCACATGAAAGAGCTCTTAAGGGCCACCTCCTTACCTCGAGCCATGTAGCAACTACTCCTATAACAACCTCACACACTTAGATCAACTAGCTGCATCCGAGTTTGGATTTTCACGAAAGTTGTTCACATTGCGTGTGTAGTGGGAGCACACTAGGTGCCCCATCATGACCAATGTTGAGAAACACTGTGCCATCAAGATATTGGAATATGATCCAAGTTACTGTAATATCTCCGCACAATAAAAGTTAGTTGGTTGGTTTGAAAGTTAGCTAGTCAATTAATAAGTTAGTAATATTACTAACTAAAGACTAACTAAGGTAAAAACTAATTAATATTAATTATCAATAATTTTTATTTAATTTAAAATATTTTTATTTAGAAAAATCGAGAGACATAAATCCGATATTTTTCTCGGATTGAAAATGACCGTAGTCACCCTTTACGTAAATTACAACGTGAACGAGACTTATGAGTTATATTAATCACTAGGTTAATGTGTATAGTTTGGATGGTCCAAAAACATTAGATTTTGGCCAAAGCTAGTATATTTTAGATATTTTAGATATTATCCTAAAAAAAGATATGGAGATTTTTAGAACTGGATGTCATTTAAAAGGAAAGACAAGTGACATTTTAGTTAGTTTGGAGATTTTATAAAAAGAAAAAAATATAGAGAGGATTTGCGAAATCGCGTGCACCGCGATCGCAGTACACAGGCAGTGGACAACACTTTGAATAGAGAAAAGAAGAAGGAGTGAACTAAAAGCTTTCTAAGCAAGTATCTTGGAGTTTTACCCCCCTTTCGGAGCCAATGGAACCATCAGATTTATGATCTGAGCATCAATTCACTGATCTTTCCAAGATTCCCCTCCACAAAGAGCTCCACTTCTCAACCACAAGCCCTCTTCTCTAATTCACTATAAATATAAGGCATGGGAGAGGCATAAAAAAGCATAAGGAGACCCTGAGAGGCTGCGAGAGAGAGGTAGAGAGGAGGATACTCCTCCAAGAGATTGTGAGGAAGAGCTTGAAAGAGAGCTTGAGAGAGAGAGAGAGAGAGAGAAGAGTCACCCCGGGAGGCTGCAAGGAAGAGAATTAGCTCAATTCCCTCTATCTCGATCCTTGACTTAACCATCTTCTCTTACGCTCTCCCATCTTGAATCTATTCCACCTTCTTAATCTCTTGAGTCTACCTGCAGACGATGGCCTCTAAGCGAAGAATGTCGCGTGTGGATGACAATCCTGCAACCAGCAACAAGGCTTCGGGCAAAGGCATCACTATCAATCCAACTACGGTTCCGGTTGTAAGTAATGTATTTTCAAATTGATAGATGCTTGCTTTGGTTCTCGTATGAGATACGTTAGGCCCCATACTAAGATGCATGAGTATAGGTCATCGGAAAGGATAAATTTCATCTCACCTACTCGAAAGATGGAGTTTGTGAAGTGCATATATCAAGGGGAGTTAATTGCACCTAGTTACATATGACTTATTTGCTAGTAGAGCAATTACAAGGAAGAATTAGTCAAGCGTTATAAATGGCATAGTCATCAAAAGAATGACATTAAAAGATTGTGCATACAAGTGCTAGATTAAAGTAAAGTCAAGGGTTACAAATAGCATAATTACTAAAAGAATACGACATTGAGAATCATGAATAGAAAGTACTAGTTTTAAAGTTTAGATACTTCAAAAGTACTTAGCCTAAGAGCCTAGGAGTCTAGTTACTTGAGATCATCTCGCACTTATCTTATTAAGTATTCACACGTTATGCCTATAACATGTTTGATATATGAGGATAAATTTCTAGTTTCCTCATGACTTGACTAAGAGCTAGTACAAGAAATTAATCATAAGGGTTAAAACTAAGATGTCTTAAGATCCGTCGGATAACGATGACTTTGCCAATCCAAATCCAGGGTTGGGTTATCAAGCAAGGTAAGTGACCTGTAGAACTTACATCATGAATAGTGTTTGAACCCTTAACATATGCCCCAGTCGAAGGAAGGAAGTGTTAAGAACATTTTTGCATAGTATTGCTCTTAGATCCCAAGGGGAAGAGCAAATATGAAATGGGAAAATATTATATCATCTACTCTTGCATTGTTTTGGAAAGAATGCAATTGGTTTTGTTGATTGATCGAACAACATCCTAAATGCTTTTATATTCAACTGGTTGTTAGTTGTTGTTTGGATGATTATTCCAAGTGCTTGTGATTTATGGTAAATGCATGGCAAGGGTCTGTGATGACAAGTTGCCATGGGATTAAAGGAATGTTTTCTTGGAAAATGATATTAGGCTCAATGCCTTGTTTGTGCTTGATTCTTAAAGGATTTAATTAAGGAAGGATATATTGCACGGGTGGATCGCCTCCATGATCGCACTGCATATTAACCCGAGAGGGCACTGCTCGATTTATGGGCCGAAGGTCGAGTGGTGAAAAGGCCAACCATGGGAATGATGTTTCGCTCCTAGACAGCTTATCGGTCAGTATGAGCTCTGGACACCCCTTGCTAGGTCTAGAATGGAGTTGAAGACCTACGTGGCCCCCAACATCTGGGCATGTTGGGAGATCCTATTCTAGATAAAGGATTGAGTTTGTGGTGCCATGTGAATTGGACCAGTTACTTCTGTAAGGCAAAAGGGATACTTCTGTTGGACAAAAGCGATACATGATTTCTCCTGTATGGGCGGGAGACAAAGATTAACTTGAAGATAAGTTAAGGAACTTGTTTGAACTTGTTTGTCAATAGATTGCTTTGCTCTGTTTTCGTGTCTGTGCTATAAGTTATGCGAACGAACCCTGTTCCCTAAAAGGCTTAATTAATGAGGCTGACTTTAAGTGTCATACATAAATGTGGTAGGACCTAATTAGAAAACTAAAGATATTAAGGGAAGCGGGTGGGCGAAACCCCTGACGGGTCTATCCTACGGCAGGGTGGTCCTAGAGAACTGGGAGCCTTCTCATAAGTTTTTATCGTCATTCGACGTTTAGGTATTGTTAGGTTAGAACCCGATTCATGCCATTTTAGGGGACCGGAATGGGACTATGCCCTATGGGCAGAGAGGTTGAGCAGCGCATCCCTCTCGTTTCCCATTCTCTTTGAACCAAGTGTGGCATGGGTCTCCTTCGGATTGGGTATCTTTGCGTAAAGTAGGATGTCCAAAATCCAACGCTAGAATGCTAATAGGAGACCTTGACAACTAGGAACCCGAATTTTAGGTCGATCCTAGTGGGTTCAATCGTGAATGTTCCGTTGCGAGGCGAATTTGGAAAACCCTAGGCGACAAAACTCGGAACATTCCCTGGGAGTGCTAGGCAGCGACACTTAGATTTGTTTCTCAATAGACCGCTAAAAGAGTGCCTGGGAAGCCGATGGGGCGGCATCTCACAGTTGGTATCAGAGCAAAATTTTATAATGATACATGATTGATTAATGTATGGTTTGTAGATATATCTTAAACAAAATAATCTAAGCAGTATGGCTGGATTGTTAGGCACCTTCTGCACCCACGAATGTTGACATGCAAGAGAAGAAATTCCTTCTCAAGAAAATTAAGGCACCTAAGTTTGATGGAGAAGGGATAGACATCGCAGCAGAGGCAGAGATATGGATTGAGTCGATGGATGACTATTTCTTTGCTTCAGGAACTACCTCTACTAATCAAGCAATGGTAGCCAAACTTAAGTTAGTTGGCCAGGCTCGATTATGGTGGAAGCAATGGTGCAAAGATGAAGGTGTTTCTGAAGCCGCTGTTACTTGGGTTCAGCTGAAAGATGTTGTACGTGAACGATACCTTCTGCCAACCTACCAAACTTTGAAGATGAATGAATTCTTCAAGCTAAAGCAACTAGAATTAACTTTGGAAGCTTACTACTCAAAGTTTGTAACCCTACTAAAATACGCACCACCTATGAATATTGCGCAGCAAGTATCCAAGTTTTGCCATGGCCTAAACACTCCTTTGAACCACCGTCTTGAAGTAATGCGTCCAACAGAATTGCAAGATGCATTACTCCGAGCGAATCCAATCATCCAAGAATTTAAATCGGGAAATTGTAGTAAAGATGACTCTCAAGATCTGGGTAAGAGATGCCATACATGTGGAGAGATAGGGCACATCCGTAGGAGATGTCCTACCGTCAATGTTTCCATTGCAATGAACTAGGACATGTCCAAGCAGATTGCCCTAACTTAAGTCCAAAAGATACGGACCCTCCAAGAAAACGAAGCTACAAAAGTGCAGTCTTCAGATATATAGAGGAATCAGATGAAGACGAAGGCTTAGAACCTACTACACCACTTTAGGATTATTAGAAATCCTAGAAATCTTGTCGACATGAAATATAACTTGTATTGGAATAAACTTTACTCTTGTAACTACAGTTGACTTGAGTATTATGAGTTGCATCTATTTTGAGCTTAGAACTTGCAAATGCTTAGAGATACTCTGGCAAGGAATGATAGTTATAATGTGCAATGAATTTCTCTTAAGTCATTTCTTCTCAACTAATATAGATTGGGTCTTTCTTTAGTATTACAAGCAAAGCCGATTGTCCATGGAACTCAGTCTCGAACTAAGGACAGGACAATCTGGAGATGTAGTTTCCAAGATAAAGGACCACTCCAATCTGCTAAAAGAATCCTGGGACACTTTGGTCTAAAGAGAGAAAATCCTGCCAAGGATAACCAAGAACCTTGTGACCGCAAGTGATAAATCTCCGCGCTGTTTCTATTGCAGAGAGTTAGGTCATCTCAAAAGGAATGTCCAAAGCACCCTAAACACCGATACTCCGAGTGCGATAACATTGGACATAACTTTATCAATTGTCCCAATGGAACTCGAAGAGAACTTGAGCTTACAAGAAATAAGCTGTACAAGCTCCAGTGATCTAGAATTGTAACGTGTCCACTAGAATCATCCAGGACACGTCTTAGCAGTCCATCAGAAAGGATGTCTAGAAAGCTCCGCCCGACATTCCCATGGAATGTTACGGGACTTGCGATCTAGGTCTTCCCGCGTCTGCCTCGTAGCGGAAGTATCATGGCCGTTCCCACTTAGGATCGACCTGAATTTGGGTTTTCCTGTTTGGTCATTAGCTAGCAGCAACTAGCGTCAGACCCGAGCAAACTACTTTACGCAGAAACGCCAGGTCCGAAGCGGATTCACGCTGCACTTGGTTCAAGGAGAATGGGAAACGAGAGGGATGCAAAACTCAACCTCTCAGCCATAAGGCATAGTCCCATTCCGTAAATAGAGTAAGACATAACTCTAGGTCATCGCTCTCATTATTCGTTTTGATAATGATGATCATCCCGCTGTTCTTCGAGATTTTTGAGAAAAGTTCCCGGCTAACCGGGACCACCCAACCGTAGGACGGACCCATGGCCCATCCTCCGCACTTTCCTTAGTTTGTTTTAGTTATGTAATTATCTAACACATTAATTTGACATATAGCAATCAGCTTCTTTAATTACTCCTGTTAAGCACTGGTTCCTTCACGTAATCTTATCACATGACATAGAAAAACAATATCAGCCAAATTCTTTATTATCATTTCATCATTTTATCTTTGAAATACAAGGAGTTCTGCCCGTAGGCTTGTCCATAATCTGCCCGAAGGCTATCCAGTAATCCGCTAGGGATCACTATTCCAAGCTTCTGCCCATAGACTAGTATGCGGGCCTCAAGATCCAATCCCGAGTCACGTTAGCCTCTTGTGCAGGACCCGGAAGGCGAGGGATTTACAGCCAGAGCCCCCCCTGGCACCCAAGTGTCCTCCTGCTCAAGTAGAGCTCAACGGAAAGACCTCTCGCGGTGGGTTCGGTCCACGTTCCCGGCGCGGTCAACAACCCCCTTGGTTAGGGTCAGGCAGGCAGTCGGGGGTAACTGAAGCTGCCTCTCCCTTCAGGCCTTCAACCTGAAGCATTAGATATCATTTCATCCTTTAGTTCTTTGAGCAAACAATGCAAACAGTACTTTCTAAACTGTTACAAGCACAATCAATTCCAGTGGTCGTTTATTTGGCCAACTGTCAAGGAGTGAATCCTTCTCTCCGAATGCATCCAGCGTTCGATCCGGGATTAATTGCGACTTGGCAAGATCCCCAAGGGTTTATTTGTTCACCCTTTTGTCCTTGGGTTAGGGCCATACCCTGTTAACCCAACTTAACCAATACCTTAGGTTTTATTAACAGTAAATCTTGGCGACCATGTCGCTTTAATTTATTGATTGATCATTTGCTTCCAAGCAAATACCTAACTTCCCTTTACTTGGCAATTTTTTTTCAAGACAGGTGATGTAACAGGATGACTACTCATTCTCTTGCAGGTTAAACTTGCGCAAGAACTTACCAACCTTATTTCAAGTAATGGCAAAACTCTCTTTGAACAAACAACCAGTCTATGCAACGTTGCAACTTATTGCACAAGTGTCGCATCTATTCCATGGGATCATTTCACCCATTGAACGGCGTTTTCTGGTATCGGAATTATCTTCAGACGAGAAGCAGGGTTTAGGGTGTCTTTTTACCCAACCCATTTCTAATTACACTAGACCGACAACGTTTGGTCCTAGGGGTTCCAACTCAATTCGAGTTTCATCATTTGAACGAGTGATCCTTAGGGTAGAAACCCTAGATCGTTTCTTGCAAGCCCGTCCAATTGACTCAACATTTCGTGAATGTGGGTATGATCTTTGGGTTTGAGGGTTTTTACTTGGCAACAAGTGCAAAACTAGGTCGAATCCTTAACGCGCTAAACCCTAGTTAGCACTTGGGATATTTATCATATCGACTGAATCATGCCTATATGAATCCCTTGTGGGTTAGGTGATTTAGACAATTCAATATACTTGTCTTGCGACAAGGATGAACCTTTCCTAGAGATAATAAACTAGATCTAAAGGAGAAAAATAGTTGCAACTACCACAATACATGTAAACATGCGATTCATTGCTTCTACGCATCACATGGTTCACAATAACTCTTATCTTCCCTTGGTAAAGTAAAAATGCATGATAATCTGGATACTAACTTTCCTAGGACCTACTAGGACTTACATCAAATAATCATGCCTACAACCTTGTTATCTACACTTTAGAATCTCATGCTTTGATAAACCATGCAACCTTTCCTAAATACGGCTCCTGATGAATGAAATTTTTGCATGACGACTATGCAACACGCAACTTTCTCCTAACTACAATGAAGTTAATGAAGTTCATACAAAACTAAAGCTAGTGTTAACTTATTCCATTTTACATGCCACTTGCAAGTCCATAAGATCATTTTCGTGCTCTTCTATTTCTTTTCGGATAACATCTTATGGGTGTTAACTTTTCCTCATGAATCATTACAAGGAAGATGTTGCCTAAAATGCGACACATGCTTATTCCTACCATGTCTAGAAAAAAAATGCACTTATCAATTTCATTTCCTTGCCCTAAGTAATATATGTTTAGCCTCATTACTTTGAAAATGCACCAAAATAGCAACATGCAGCTAGTCTTCTAAGGCAGACAACTCTGGAAATGCAACTGTTCCAATTTCATGACATGCATCAACCTTGTCTAATGTTTAAAGAGATAATTTATCAATTGTATTTTTATCGCTGCCACATGCCTTAAGAATAAGCGAAAAATGCATTCTCCCTTATGGAATTTAAGCGTGCCTAAAACATTTCTTTGAGAATAGACTCGAAAAAAAAACCTGGACTTGTGGGCTCAGGGAGGAACCTCCCACAGGTGTGCCTTGTGACTTCTTTGGAGCCATCGTTAGGCAGTGTATTTTGGTTGCAACGGCTTCCCTTGAGTTATACGCGCGTCCCGAAGACTTAGGGTCTGTGAATTTTCTCCCTTGCACGGGATCAGTCCCTTGGACGCTCGGGTCTTGAACCCCGGGAATGAAATGTACACACAGGGCCTAAAGAGGCTGGAATTTTTTTTTAAAACCCTCGGAGTCAATCCATGCGCACAAGGCCTTAAGGCTTGCCTTTGGAAGCTTCCAAGAAGCTTTTAGGAAGCTTCTACTTCCCAGTGGAAGAAAAGGCAAGTTCAGGAAAGAGTATGGCGACTAACGAAGGGGGATTATGACATTATGGCGGCGGCTTGATGAGCTAGGCATGGCAGCGCGGCCTTCACAGTGGCCTGGTGGCGGATGGCGTGGCGCTGGCGACAGGTTTGGGCGTCCTCACGGCGGCTCCCTCCTAGCACGATGGCTATGGCAGCATTCCCCTCTTTCCTCCCTTCACAATCGTGAGGCAGAGCAACTTCTCAGGCCCCTCTTCCTTCACGCAACCTTCTCCTCCTCCTCAGCACGGCGATGGCAGCAGCCGTTTTCCCCCCCTTCAACAGCTTAGAGGGTGTATTTATAGGACAAGGGGGGGGGGGGGGGGGGGGGGGGGAGAGGAGAGCTCCACCACGTGGCCACTGCATGGCTTCCCCCCTCCTCATGCAGCCCATAACTCCACCAAGCCCATCCCCCCACACTTCCTCTCCTCGAGCCGTGCATCGGCTGGGGGAAAGGGATAAATATAAAAAAAATTGCTTTAATAATATCCATTTTGCCCCTCCCAAGAGGGTGTTTACGTGTGATTTGTGGATTTGAACCCTCGGGCTTGCTTTGCCAATGCGGAGGTCTCGATTTCTCGTGTCCAGGTCACAGATTACACTGCCGGCAATTCCAATATGAAAGAAAACCTTTGCACGAGGTTTACGCAGTGTGCGGGAAGTCAATATTCACGAGTGGGAATATTACAAGAATATACCAAGTGCTTAGGAAAAAAAAACCTGGAAGATATCCATGAGATGTAACTACAATAAATTTTCTATTGTAACCAAGACTCGGATATAACAAATAACATAGGTTGTTGTTTCAAAAGACCGCATGCCTGTGAGTGATTAGAGTAGTGTAGCGAAAGCATGGTGGGCCCATAACCCACAAGTTCCAAAATGATACCCCTCGTTCTCTCGAGATGAGGATATCTCGATTTCTCTAAGGGGAGGAGGATGTAATATCTCCGCACAATAAAAGTTAGTTGGTTGGTTTGAAAGTTAGCTAATCAATTAATAAGTTAGTAATATTACTAACTAAAGACTAACTAAGGTAAAAACTAACTAACATTAATTATCAATAATTTTTATTTAATTTAAAATATTTTTATTTAGAAAAATCGAGAGTCATAAATCCGATATTTTTCTCGGATTAAAAATGACCATGGTCACCCTTCACGTAAATTACAACGTGAATGAGACTTATGAGTTATATTACTCACTAGGTTAATGTGTATAGTTTGGATGGCCCAAAAACATTAGATTTTGGGCAAAGCTAGTATATTTTAGATATTTTAGATATTATCCTAAAAAAAGATATGGAGATTTTTAGAACTGGATGTCATTTAAAAGGAAAGACAAGTGATATTTTAGTTAGTTTGGAGATTTTATAAAAAGAAAAAAAAAGAGAGGCTTTGCGAAATCGCACGTGCCGCGATCGCAGTACACAGGCAGTGGACAGCACTTTGAACAGAGAAAAGAAGAAGGAGTGAACTAAAAGCTTTCTAATCAAGTGTCTTGGGGTTTTACCCCCCTTTCGGAGCCAATGGAACCATCAGATTTATTATCCGAGCATCAGATCACTGATCTTTCCAATATCCCCCTCCACAAAGAGCTCCACTTCTCAACCACAAGCCCTCTTCTCTAATTCACTATAAATATGAGGCATGGGAGAGGCATAAAAAAGCATAAGGAGACCCTGAGAGGCTGCGAGAGAGAGGTAGAGAGGAGGATACTCCTCCAAGAGATTGTGAGGAAGAGCTTGAAAGAGAGCTTGAGAGAGAGAGAGAGAGAGAGAAGAGTCACCCCGGGAGGCTGCAAGGAAGAGAATTAGCTCAATTCCCTCTATCTCGATCCTTGACTTAACCATCTTCTCTTACGCTCTCCCATCTTGAATCTATTCCACCTTCTTAATCTCTTGAGTCTACCTGCAGACGATGGCCTCTAAGCGAAGAATGTCGCGTGTGGATGACAATCCTGCAACCAGCAACAAGGCTTCGGGCAAAGGCATCACTGTCAATCCAACTGTGGTTTCGGTCGTAAGTAATGTATTTTCAAATTGATAGATGCTTGCTTTGATTCTCGTATGGGATACGTTCGGCCCCATAGTATGATGCATGAGTATAGGTCATCGGAAAGGATAAATTTCATCTCACCTACTCGAAAGATGGAGTTTGTGAAGTGCATATATCAAGGGGAGTTAATTGCACCTAGTTACATATGACTTATTTGCTAGTAGAGCAATTACAAGGAAGAATTAGTCAAGCGTTATGAATGGCATAGTCATCAAAAGAACGACATTAAAAGATTGTGCATACAAGTGCTAGATTAAAGTATAGTCAAGGGTTACAAATAGCATAATTACTAAAAGAATACGACATTGAGAATCATGAATAGAAAGTACTAGTTTTCAAGTTTAGATACTTCAAAAGTACTTAGCCTAAGAGCCTGGGAGTCTAATTACTTGAGATCATCTCACACTTATCTTATTAAATATTCACACGTTATGACTATAACATGTTTGATATATGAGGATAAATTTCTAGTTTCCTCATGACTTGACTAAGAGCTAGTACAAGAAATTAATCATAAGGGTTAAAACTAAGATGTCTTGAGATTCGTTGGATAATGATGACTTTGCCAATCCAAATCCAGGGTTGGGTTATCAAGCAAGGTAAGTGACCTATAGAACTTACATCATGAATAGTGTTTGAACCCTTAACATATGCCCCAGTCGAAGGAAGGAAGTGTTAAGAACATTTTTGCATAGTATTGCTCTTAGATCCCAATGGGGAGAGCAAATATGCAATGGGGAAATATTATATCATCTACTCTTGCATTGTTTTGGAAAGAATGCAATTGGTTTTGTTGATTGATCGAACAACATCCTAAATGCTTTTATATTCAACTGGTTGTTAGTTGTTGTTTGGATGATTATTCCAAGTGCTTGTGATTTATGGTAAATGCATGGCAAGGGTCTGTGATGACAAGTCACCATGGGATTAAAGGAATGTTTTCTTGGAAAATGATATTAGGCTGAATACCTTGTTTGTGCTTGATTCTTAAAGGATTTAATTAAGGAAGGATTATTGCACGGGTGGATCACCTCCATGATCGCACCGCGTATTAACTCAAGAGGGCACTGCTCGATTTATGGGCCGAAGGTCGAGTGGTGAAAAGGCCAACCACGGGAATGATGTTTCACTCCTAGAGAGCTTGCGGGTCAGTTGGAGCTCTGGACACCCCTTGCTAGGTCTAGAATGGAGTTGAAGACCTACGTGGCCCCCAACATCTGGGCATGTTGGAGATCCTATTCTAGATAAAGGATTGAGTTTGTGGTGCCATGTGAATTGGACCAGTTACTTCTGCAGGGCAGAAGGGATACTTCTGTTGGACAAAAGCAATACATGATTTCTCCTGTATGCGCGGGAGACAAAGATTAACTTGAAGATAAGTTAAGGAACTTGTTTGTCAATAGATTGCTTTGCTCTGTTTTCGTGTATGTGCTATAAGTTATGCAAACGAACCCTGTTCCCTAAAAGGCTTAATTAATGAAGCTGACTTTAAGTGTCATACATAAATGTGGTAGGACCTAATTAGGAAACTAAAGATATTAAGGGAAGCGGGTGGGCGAAACCCCCGACGGGTCCGTCCTACGGCAGGGTGGTCCCAGAGAACTAGGAGGCTTCTCATAAGTTTTTATCGTCATTCGACCTTTAGTATTGTTAGGTTAGAACCCGATTCATGCCGTTTTAGGGGACCGAAATGGGACTATTCCCTATGGGCAGAGAGGTTGAGCAGTGCATCCCTCTCGTTTCCCATTCTCTTTGAACCAAGTGGGGCATGGGTCTGCTTCGGATTGGGTATCTCTGCGTAAAGTAGGATGTCCAAAATCCGACGCTAG